>NW_027046036.1:0-35977 GCF_025399875.1 Dalotia coriaria | reverse complement strand
CTAAAATCAAAACGTGCTGTTTTGCAAAATAAGCATTTTCAGCATTTTAGATCTTGAAATCGTTCAAATAGACGCATTATTAATAAAAACGAATAATAAAAATTCGTCGTTTTATGCGTTTAGCGTTAAAACCAAAAAGTCAAACTGCTTTTTGCTAAAATAAGCATTTTCAAGCTTTTAGATCGTTGAGAATATCAAAACGAATAAAAAATAACGATTAAAATTTCGCGTTTATTGTTTAGCGTAAAACCCGAATAAGCTAAAACGTGCTGTTTTTTAAATAAGCATTTCAAGCATTTTAGATCGTTTGAAATCGTTCAAATGCGCAATTTAATAAAAACGAAATTAAAACGTCTATTGCTGTTTTACGCGTAAAAACGCAGATTAAACTCAAAACGTGCTGTTTGCTAAAATGCAATTCAGAAGCATTTTAGATAGTTGAAATCGTTTAAATGCATTTATGTTATAAGCGTAATAATAAATTCTCAAATTTTATGCTGTTTTGCGTTAAAACGCAGATTAAAATCAAAACTTTGCTGTTTGCGTAAATAACTTCAATATTTTAACGTAATAAATTTCAAATTTAGTAATTTAATAAAAACGAATAATAAAATCGTCTTTAAGTGCTGTTTTAGCGTAAACGCGTAATAAGCAAATTCAGCTTTTTTGAATCGTCAAATAAGCATTTTCAAAAATAATATTAAATTGTCGTTCAAATGAGCAATATTTATTAAAACGAAGATAAAAATTTCGTTTTAGTGTTTTGCTTAAAAGCAAGATTTAAAGTCAAAACGTGCGTTTAATGACAAATATTAATTTTACGAATATTATAGATCGTATATTCGTTTAAATAGAACGCAATTAAAAAAACGATAAAAAATTCTGTTTTTTAAGCTGTTTAAGCTTTTAAAACGCGAATAATCAAAAGTGCATTTTATAAAAAATAAAGCATTTTCAAGCATTTTAGATCGTTAAATTGCGTTAAAAGAGTTAATATTATAAAACGAATAATTTAAAAATTCGCTTTTCAAGCTGTTTTACGCGTTAAACGCAATTAAATAAAACGTTATTATCGATAAAAAAATTCAGCATTTTACTTAAATTTCGAATTAAAACGCAAATTAAAGCCAAACGATGTTTTAATAAAAATTTTCAGTTTTTATCGTTTAACGCGTTAAACGCAATTAAACAAAACGAATAGTGATTTTGCAAAATAAGCATTTTCTTTTAGATCGTTAAAATTATCAAATAGAAGCAATATTAATAAAAACGAATAAAAATTTCAGCTTTTGATGTTGATTTTCAAAAACGCAGATTAAAAGCTCAAAACGTGTTTTCAAAATAAGCATTTTCAGCTATTTTAGATCGTTGAAATCGTTCAAAAGACGCATATTAATAAAAACAATAATAAAAATTTCGATTTTGAAACTGTTTTTTACGCGTATTAAAACGCAATTAAAATAAAATGCTCGTTTTTATGCATTTTAGCGTTAAAACGCATTTAAAGTCAAAGTCTGAAATAGACGCAATATTATATTCAACAATTAAAGAATTTGATTTTATGCTGTTTTACGCGTTAAAACGCAGATAAAGCTCAAAACATTAGTTTTTTTGCTAAAATAAGCATTTTAAGCATTTTAGATCGTTGAAATCGTTAAATAAAGTAATATTAAATAAACAAATAATAAAAATTCGTCATTTTTATGCTGTTTTACGCGTTAAAACGCAAAATAAATCAAAACGTGCTTTTTGCTAAAATAAGATTTTCAAGCATTTTAGACGTTAAATCGTTCAAAAGACAAATTAATAAAAACGAATAATAAAATTCTCGTTTTACCTGTTTTACGCAGTTAAAACGCAGATAAGCTTCAAAATTTAGCTTTTTAAATTAAAATTTTAAATTTTAAACGTAAAATTAAATTAGTACTAATATTAATAAAAACGATAATAAAAGCGTCTTTAAAGTGCTGTTTTGTAAAAAAGCATTTAAACTTAAAACGTAAATTTTGTTCAAATAGCGATTTTAAAATTTTAAGTTGAAATCGTTCAAATAAGATTTTTAGATAAAACGAATAATAAAAATTGTCGTTTTTAAAATGACTTTTTTAAAACTCTTAAACTAAAATCGTCATTTTGCAATTAATAAAACTATTAACATTTAGATCGTTTAATCGTTATTAGAACAATATATTAAAACAAAAATAAAAATTTTATTTTATGCTGTTTTACGTTTAAACGCGATTAAAGCTCAAAAGTGCTGTTTGCTAAAAAAGCATTATAAAGCATTTTAGATCGTTGAAATCGTTTAAATAACGCAATTAAATAAAACGATATTAAACTTTTAGTTTTTCGATTTACGTTAAAACGCAAATAAATCAAAAGCAATTTTAATAAAATATAAAATTTTCAATTTTAACGTTGAAATCGTTCGTAATAAGCAATTAATAAAACGTATAAAAATCGTTGTTTTATGCGTTTTAGCGTTAAAACGCAATTAAACTCAAAATGTGCTGTTTTACTAAAAATGCGTTTTCAGCATTTTACCGTTGAAACTAAAAGCTCAAATTAATTAAAAACAATAATAAAAATTTTCACGTTTTATGCGTTGAAATTTTAAGGTTAAACGCAGAATAAAAGCCAAAATAATTCGTTTTTTAAAATAAGCATTTTAAGCATTTTAATCGTTGAAACTCAAATAGAAGCAATTTAATAAAAACGAATAATAAAATTTTGTCGTTTTTATGCTGTTTACGCGTTAAAACGCAGATTAAACTCAAAACGTGCTGTTTGCTAAAATAAGCATTTTCAAGCATTTTAGATCGTTGAAATCGTTCAAATTGAAGCAATATTAATAAAAACGAATAATAAAAATTCGTCGTTTTTATGCTGTTTTACGCGTTAAAACGCAGTTTAAAAACTCAAAACGTGCTGTTTTGCAAATAAGCATTTTCAAGCATTTTAGATCGTTGAAATCGTTCAAATAGACGCAATATTAATAAAAACGAATAATAAAAAATTCGTCGTTTTATGCTGTTTTACGCGTTAAAACGCAGATTAAAGCTCAAAACGTCTGTTTTGCTAAAATAAGCATTTTCAAGCATTTTAGATCGTTGAAATCGTTCAAATAGAAGGAATATTAATAAAAACGAATAATTAAAATTCGTCGTTTTTATGCTGTTTTACGCGTTAAAACGCAGATTAAAGCTCAAAACGTGATGTTTTCCCTAAAATAAGCATTTTAAAAGCATTTTAGATCGTTGAAATCGTTCAAATAGACGCAATATTAATAAAAACGAATAATAAAATTCGTCGTTTTTTATGCTGTTTTACGCGTTAAAACGCAGATTAAAGCTCAAAACGTGCTGTTTTGCTAAAATAAGCATTTTCAAGCATTTTAGATCGTTGAAATCTTTTCAAATAGAAGCAATATTAATAAAAACGAATAATAAAAATTTCGTCGTTTTATGCTGTTTTACGCGTTAAAACGCAGATTAAAGCTCAAAACGTGCTGTTTTGCTAAAATAAGCATTTTCAAGCATTTCAGATCGTTGAAATCGTTTAAATAGAAGCAATATTAATAAAAACGAATAATAAAAATTCGTCATTTTATGCTGTTTTACGCGTTAAAACGCAGATTAAAACTCAAAGCGTGCTGTTTTGCGCACAAAATAAGCATTTTCAAGCATTTTAGATCGTTGAAATCGTTCAAATAGACGCAATATTGTAAAAAACAGATAATAAAAATTTCGTCGTTTTTATGCTGTTTTGCGCGTTAAAACGCAGAATAAAGCTCAAAAACGTGCTGTTTTGCTAAAATAAGCATTTTTGCAAGCACATTTGAGATCGTTGAAATCGTTCAAGTAGAAGCAATATTAATAAAAACGAATAATAAAAATTCGTCGTTTTATGCTGTTTACGCGTTAAAACGCAGATTAAAAACTCAAAACGTGCTGTTTTTTGCTAAAATGCATTTTCAAGCATTTTAGATCGTTGAAATCGTTCAAATAGACGCAATATTAATAAAAACGAATAATAAAAATTCGTCGTTTTTATGCTGTTTTACGCGTTAAACGCAGATTAAAGAAACTCAAAACGTGCTGTTTTTTGCTAAAATAAGCATTTTCAAGCATTTTAGATCGTTGAAATCGTTCAAATAGACGCAATATTAATAAAAACGAATAATTAAAAATTCGTCGTTTTATGCTGTTTTACGCGTTAAAACGCAGATTTAAGCTCAAAACGTGCTGTTTTTGCTAAAATAAGCATTTTCAAGCATTTTAGATCGTTGAAATCGTTCAAATAGACGCAATATTAATAAAAACGAATAATAAAAATGTCGTCGTTTTGCCGCTGTTTTACGCGTTAAAACGCAGATTAAAGCTCAAAACGTGCTGTTTTGCTAAAATAAGCATTTTCAAGCATTTTGGGTCGTTGAAATCGTTCAAATAGAAGCAATATTAATAAAACGAATAATAAAAATTTCGTCGTTTTATGCTGTTTTACGCGTTAAAACGCAGATTAAAGCTCAACCGTGCTGTTTTAGCACAAAATAAAGCATTTTCAAAGCATTTCAGATCGTTGAAATCGTTTAAATAGAAGCAATATTAATAAAAAACGAATAATAAAAAATTCATTACATTTTATGCTGTTTTACGCGTTAAAACGCAGATTAAAGCTCAAAACGATGCTGTTTTTGCTAAAATAAGCATTTTCAAGCATTTTTAGATCGTTGTTGGAAATCGTTCAAATAGACGCAATATTAATAAAACGAATAATAAAATTTCGTCGTTTTATGCTGTTTTGCACGCGTTAAAACGCAGAATAAAGCTCAAAACGTGCTGTTTTGCTAAATAAGCATTTTCAAGCATTTTAGATCGTTGAAATCGTTCAAGTAGAAGCAATATTAATAAAAACGAATAATAAAATTCGTGATTTTATGCTGTTTTACGCGTTAAAACGCAGATTAAAAAGCTCAAAACGTGCTGTTTTGCTAAAATATAAGCATTTTCAAGCATTTTAGATCGTTGAAATCGTTCAAATAGACGCAATATTAATAAAAACGAATAATAAAAATTTCGTCGTTTTATGCTGTTTACGCGTTAAAACGCAGAATAAAACTCAAAACGTGCTGTTTTGCTAAAATAAGCATTTTCAAGCATTTTGATCGTTGACATCGTTCAAATAGACGCAATATTAATAAAAACGAATAATGAAATTTCGTCGTTTTTATGCTGTTTTACGCGTTAAAACGCAGATTAAGCTCAAAACGTGCTGTTTTTGCTAAAATAAGCATTTTCAAGCATTTTAGATCGTTGAAATCGGTCAAATAGAAACGTATTAATAAAAACGAGTAATAAAAATTCATTGATTTTTATGCTGTTTTACGCGTTAAAACGCAGATTAAAGCTCAAAACGTGCTGTTTTGCTAAAATAAGCATTTTCAAGCATTTTAAGATCGTTGAAATCGTTCAGAAATAGAAGCAATATTAATAAAAACGAATATCAAAATTCGTCGTTTTTATGCTTTGTTTAACGCGTTAAAACGCTGATTAAGCTCAAAACGTGCTGTTTTGCTAAAATAATCATTTTCAAGCATTTTTAGATCGTTGAAATCGTTTCAAATAGACGCAATATTAATAAAAACGCGAATAATAAAAATTTCGTCGCTTTTATGCTGTTTTTACGTTAAAACGCAGATTAAAGCTCAAAACGTGCTGTTTTGCTAAAATAAGCATTTTCAGCATTTTAGATCGTTGAAATCGTTTCAAATAGAAGCAATATTAATAAAAACAGATAATAAAAATTCGTCGTTTTTATGCTGTTTTGCCGTTAAAACGCAGATTAAAGCTCAAAACGTGCTGTTTTGCTTAAATAAGCATTTTCAAGCATTTTAGATCGTTGAAATCGTTCAAATAGACGCAATAAAAATAAAACGAATAATAAAAATTTCGTCGTTTTTATGCTGTTTTACGCGTTAAACGCAGAATAAAGCTCAAAACGTGCTGTTTTGCTAAAATAAGCATTTTCAAGCATTTTAGATCGTTGAAATCGTTCAAATAGACGCAATATTAATAAAAAACAAATAATAAAAAATTTTGTCGTTTTTATGCTGTTTTACGCGTAAAACGCAGATTAAAAACTCAAAACGTGCTGTTTTGCTAAAATAAGCATTTTCAGCATTTTAGATCGTTGAAATCGTTCAAATAGAAGCAATATTAATAAAACGAATAATAAAAATTTCGTCGTTTTTATGCTGTTTTACGCGTTAAACGCAGATTAAAAGCTCAAAACGATACTGTTTTTGCTAAAATAAGCATTTTCAAGCATTTTTAGATCGTTGAAATGTTTAAATAGAAGCAATATTAATAAAAACGAATAATAAAAAATTCGTCATTTTATGCTGTTTTTACTCGTTAAAACGCAGATTAAAGCTCAAAACGTGCTGTTTTGCTAAAATAAGCATTTTCAAGTATTTTAGATCGTTGAAATCTTTCAAATAGACGCAATATTAATAAAAACAAATAGCCAAGAATTTCGTTTTATGCTGTTTACGCGTTAAAAACGCAGATTAAACTCAAAACGTGCTGTTTTGCTAAAATAAGCATTTTCAAGCATTTTAAGATCGTTGAAATCGTTTCAAATAAGCAATATTAATAAAAACGAATAATAAAAATTCGTCGTTTTTATGCTGTTTAACGCGTTAAAACGCTGATTAAAGCTCAAAACGTGCTGTTTTTGCTAAAATAATCATTTTCAAGCATTTTAGATCGTTTGAAATCGTTCAGAATAGACGCAATATTAATAAAAACGAATAATAAAAATTTCGTCATTTTTATGCTGTTTTACGCATTAAAACGCAGATTAAGCTCAAACGATGCTGTTTTTGCTAAAATAAGCATTTTCAAGCATTTTGGATCGTTGAAATCGTTCAAATAGACACAATATTAATAAAAACGAATAATAAAAATTTCGTCGTTTTTATGCTGTTTACGCGTTAAAACGCAGAATAAAGCTCAAAACGTGCTGTTTTGCTAAAATAAGCTTATTTTCAAGCATTTTAGATCGTTGAAATCGTTTTGTGAATGATATTGTAGGCGATAATAAAATTCACGTCGTTTTATGCTGTTTTGCGCGTTAAAACGCAGATTAAAACTCAAAACGTGCTGTTTTTGCTAAAATAAGCATTTTCAAGCATTTTAGATCGTTGAAATCGTTTAAATAGAAGCAATATTAATAAAAAACGAATAATAAAAAATTCGTCATTTTAAGCTGTTTTACGCGCGTTAAAACGCAGATTAAAGCTCAAAACGTGCTGTTTTGCTAAAATAAAGCATTTTCAAGCATTTAGATCGGTGAAATCGTTTAGAAATAGAGCCGCAATAATAATAAAAACGAATAATAAAATTCGTCGTTTTATGCTGTTTACGCGCGTTAAAACGCAGATTAAAGCGCTCAAAACGTGTTTTGCTAAAATAAGCATTTTCAAGCATTTTAGATCGTTGAAATCGTGCCAAATAGACGCAATATTAATAAAAACGGAATAATAAAATTTCGTCGTTTTATGCTGTTTTACGCGTTAAAACGCAGATTATAGCTCAAAACGTGCTGTTTTGCCTAAAATAAAACATTTTCAAGCATTTTAGATCGTTGAAATCGTTCAAATAGACGCAATATTAATAAAAACGAATAATAAAAAATTTCGTCGTTTTTTATGCTGTTTGCGTTAAAACGCTGATTAAAGCTCAAAGAGCGATGCTGTTTTTGCTAAAATAAGCATTTTCAAGCATTTTAGATCGTTGAAATCGTTCAAATAGACGCAATATTAATAAAAAACAAATAATAAAAACTTCGTCGTTTTTATGCTGTTTTTGCCGTTAGAAACGCAGATTAAAAACAAAACGTGCTGTTTTTTTCAAAATAAGCATTTTTCAAGCATTTTGGGTAGGTGAAATCGTTCAAATAGACGCAATAAAAATAAAAACGAATAATAAAAATTTCGTCGTTTTATGCTGTTTTACGCGTTAAAACGCAGAATAAAGCTCAAAACGTGCTGTTTTTTGCTAAAATAAGCATTTTCAAGCATTTTAGATCGTTGAAATCGTTCAAATAGACGCAATATTAATAAAAACGAATAATAAAAATTTTGTCGTTTTTATGCTGTTTTTACGCGTAAAACGCAGATTAAAGCTCAAAACGTGCTGTTTTTTAACAAAATAGCATTTTCCAGCATTTTAGATCGTTGAAATCATTTAAATGAAGCAATATTAATAAAAACGAATAATAAAAATGTCGTCGTTTTATGGTGTTTACGCGTTAAACGCAGATTAAAGCTCCAAAAGGTGCTGTTTTGCTAAAATAAGCATTTTCAAGCATTTTGAATCGTTGAAATCGTTTTAAATAGAATCAATATTAATAAAAACGAATAATACAAAAAAATTCGTCATTTTTATGCTGTTTTACGCGATTAAAACGCAGATTAAAATAAAACGTGCTGTTTTGCTAAAATAAGCATTTTCAAGCATTTTAGATAAATCGTTCAAATAGACGCAATATTAATAAAAACGAATAATAAAAATTTCGTCGTTTTTATGCTGTTTTACGCGTTAAAACGCAGAATAAAGCTCAAAACCTGCTGTTTTAACAAAATAAGCATTTACACAAGCATTTTAGATCGTTGAAATTGTTCCAAATAGAAGCAATATTAATAAAAACGAATAATAAAAAATTTGTCGTTTTATGCTGTTTTTACGCGTTAAACGCAGATTAAAAACTCAAAAACGTGCTGTTTTTAACAAAATAAGCATTTTCAAGCATTTTAGATCGTTGAAATCGTTTTAAATAGAAGCAATATTAATAAAAACGAATAATAAAAAATTCGTCATTTTTATGCTGTTTTACGCGTTAAAACGCGCAGATTAAAGCTCAAAACGTGCTGTTTTGCTAAAATAAGCATTTTCAAGCATTTTTAGATCGTTGAAATCGTTCAAATAGACGCAATATTGTAAAGCGAATAATAAAAATTTCGTCGTTTTTTATGCTGTTTTACGCGTTAAAAACGCAGATTAAAGCTCAAAACGTGCTGTTTTGCTAAAATAAGCATTTTCAAGCATTTTAGATCGTTGAAATCGTTCAAATAGAAGAAATATTAATAAAAACGAATAATAAAAATTTCGTCGTTTTATGCTGTTTTACGCGTTAAAACGCAGAATTAAAGCTCAAAACGTGCTGTTTTGCTAAAATAAGCATTTTCAAGCATTTACTAGATCGTTGAAATCGTTCAAATAAGTAATATTAATAAAAATAAATAATAAAAATTCGTCGTTTTTATGCTGTTTTACGCGTTAAACGCAGATTAAAAACTCAAAACGCCTTATTTTGCTAAAATAAGCATTTTTCAAGCATTTTAGATCGTTGAAATCGTTTAAATAGAAGCAATATTAATAAAACGAATAATAAAAATTCGTCATTTTTAGCTGTTTGCGCGTTAAAACGCAGATTAAAAGCGCTCAAAACGCGTGCTGTTTTGTAAATAAGCATTTTCAAGCATTTTTAGATCGTTGAAATCGTTCAAATAATTTACCAATATTAATAAAAAACGAATAATAAAAATTCGTGTTTTTTATGCTGTTTTGCGTTAAAACGCAGATTAAGCTCAAAACGTGCTGTTTTGCTAAAATAAGCATTTCAAAATTTTAGATCGTTGAAATCGTTCAAATAGACGCAATAAAAAATAAAAACGGAATAATAAAAAATTCGTCGTTTTTATGCTGTTTACGTTAAAACGCAGAATAAAGCTTTCAAAACGTGTGCTGTTTTGCTAAAATAAGCATTTTCAAGCATTTTAGATCGTTGGAAATCATTTCAAATAGACGCAATATTAATAAAAACGAATAATAAAAATTTTGTCGTTTTTATGCTGTTTTACGCGTAAAGCGCAGATTAAAAACTCAAAACGTGCTGTTTTGCTAAAATAAGCATTTTCAAGCATTTTAGATCGTTGAAATCGTTTTAAATAGAAGCAATATTAATAAAAACGAATAATAAAAATTCGTCATTTTTGTACTTTTGTTTTACGCGTTAAACGCAGATTAAAACTCAAAACGTGCTGTTTTGCTGAAATAAGCATTTTCAAGCATTTTAGATCGTTGAAATCGTTCAAATAGACGCAATATTAATAAAAACGAATAATAAAAATTTCGTCGTTTTATGCTGTTTTACGCGTTAAAACGCAGAATAAAGCTCAAAACGTGCTGTTTGCTAAAATAAGCATTTTCAAGCATTTTAGATCGTTGAAATCGTTCAAATAGAAACTTAATATTAATAAAAACGAATAATAAAAATTCGTCGTTTTATGCTGTTTTACGCGTTAAACGCAGATTAAAGCTCCAGCGATGCTGTTTTGCTAAAATAAAGCATTTTCAAGCATTTTAGATCGTTGAAATCGTTTAAATAGAAACAATATTTAATAAAAACAGATAATAAAAAATTCGTCATTTTTAAGCTGTTTTACGCGTTAAAACGCAAATTAAAGCTCAAAACGTGCTGTTTTGCTAAAATAAGCATTTTCAAGCATTTTAGATCGTTGAAATCGTTCAAATAGACGCAATATTAATAAAAACGAATAATAAAAAATTCGTCGTTTTATGCTTTTTACGCGTTAAAACGCAGATTAAAGCAAAACGTGCTGTTTTGCTAAAATAAAGCATTTTCAAACATTTTAGATCGTTGAAATCGTTCAAATAGACACCAACAGTAATAAAACGGAATAATAAAAAAATTTCGTCGTTTTTATGCTGTTTTACCGCGTTAAAACGCAGATTAAGAAAACTCAAAACGTGGTGTTTTGCTAAAATAAACATTTTCAAGCATTTTTAGATCGTTGAAATCGTTCAAATAGAAGCAATATTAATAAAAACGAATAATAAAAAATTCGTCGTTTTTATGCTGTTTTACACGCGTTAAAACGCGATTAAAGAAGCTCAAAACGTGCTGTTTTGTAAAATAAGCATTTTCAGAAGCATTTTAGATCGTTGAAATCGTTCAAATAGACGCAATATTAATAAAAAGATAATAAAAAGAATTTCGTCGTTTTATGCTGTTTTACGCGTTAAAACGCTGATTAAAGCTCAAAACATTAACATTTTGCTAAAATAAGCATTTCCGAAGCATTTGAGATCGTTGAAATCGTTCAAATAGAAGCAATATTAATAAAAACGATAATAAAATTCGTCGTTTTTTAGCCACTTTGTTTTACGCGTTAAAACGCAGATTAAAACTCAAAACGTGCTGTTTTGCTAAAATAAGCATTTTCAAGCATTTTAGATCGTTGAAATCGTTCAAATAGACGCATATTAATAAAAAACCAATAGCCAAAAATTCGTCGTTTTTTATACTGTTTTGCGTTAAGCGCAGATTAAACTCAAAACGTGTTGTTTTGCTAGAATAAAGCATTTTCAAGCATTTAGATCGTTGAAATCGTTTCCGATAGACGCAATATTGTTAAAAACGAATAATAAAATTTCGTCGTTTTATGCTGTTTTTACGCGTTAAACGCAGATTAAAACTCAAAACGATGCTTTTTAAAATAAGCATTTTCAAGCATTTTTAGATCGTTGAAATCGTTTAAATAGAAGCAATATTAATAAAAAACAAATAATAAAAAATTCGTCATTTTTTATGCTGTTTTACGCGTTAAAACGCAGATTAAAGCTCAAAACGTGCTGTTTTTGCTAAATAAGCATTTTTCAGCATTTTAGATCGTTAAAATCGTTCAAATAGACGCAATATTAATAAAAACGAATAATAAAAAAATTTCGTCGTTTTATGCTGTTTTACGCGTTAAACGCAGGAATAAAGCTCAAACGTGCTGTTTTGCTAAAATAAGCATTTTCAAGCATTTTAGATCGTTGAAATCGTTTCAAATAGGCGCAATATTAATAAAAACGAATAATAAAAAAATTCGTCGTTTTTATCCTGTTTTACGCGTTAAAACGCGATTAAGCTCAAAACGTGCTGTTTTGTAAAATAAGCATTTTCAAGCATTTTTAGATCGTTGAAATCGTTTCAGAAATAGACGCAATATTAATAAAAACGAATAATAAAAATGTCGTCATTTTATGCTGTTTTACGCGGGTAAAACTCAGATTAAAGCTCAAAACGTGCTGTTTTGCTAAAATAAAGCATTTTCAAGCATTTTGGTCGTTGAAATCGTTCAAATAAGACGCAATATTAATAAAAACGAATAATAAAATTTCATCGTTTTTATGTTGTTTTACGCGTTAAAACGCTGATTAAAGCTCAAAAACGTACTGTTTTGCTAAAATAAGCATTTTAAAGCATTTTTAGATCGTTGAAATCGTTCAAATAGAAGCAATATTAATAAAAGACGGAATAATAAAAATTTCGTCGTTTTATGCTGTTGCCGTTAAAACGCCGTTAAAGCTCGAAACGTGCTGTTTTGCTAAAATAAGCATTTTCAAGCATTTTTAGATCATTGAAATCGTTCAAATAGAAGCAATATTAATAAAAACGAATAATAAAAATTCGTCATTTTTTTATGGTGTTTTACGCGTTAAAACGCTGATTAAAGCTCAAAACGTGCTGTTTTGCTAAAATAAGCAATTTCAAGCATTTTGAATCGTTGAAATCGTTTAAATAGAAGCAATATTAATAAAAACGAATAATAAAAATTCGTCATTTTTATGCTGTTTTTACGCGTAATTAAAGCTCAAAACGTGCTGTTTTGCTAAAATAAGCATTTTTCAAGCATTTACCCAGATCGTTAAAAAATCGTTCAAATAGAAGCAATATTAATAAAAACGGAATAATAAAAATTCGTCGTTTTATGCTGTTTTACGTTAAAGCAGGAATAAAAATAAAACGTGCTGTTTTTGCTAAAATAATCATTTTCAAGCATTTTTGATCGTTGAAATCGTTCAAATAGACGCAATATTTAATAAAACACGAATAATAAAAATTTCGTCGTTTTATGCTGTTTACGGTAAAACGCAGATTAAAGCTCAAACGTGCTGTTTTGCTAAAATAAGCATTTTCAAGCATTTTAGATCGTTGAAATCGTTCAAATAGAAGCGGTATTAATAAAAACGGAATAATAAAAAATTCGTCGTTTTTATGCTGTTTTACGCGGGTAAAACGCAGATTAAAGCTCAAAACGTGCTGTTTTGCTAAAATAAGCATTTTGAAGCATTTTTAGATGGTGAAATCGTTCAAATAGACGCAATAAAATAAAAACGAATAATAAAAAATGTCGTCGTTTTTGCTGTTTTTACGCGTTAAAACGCAGAATAAAGCTCAAAACGTGCTGTTTTGCTAAAATAAAGCATTTTCAAGCATTTTAGATCGTTGAAATCGTTCCAAATATACGCAATATTAATAGAAACGAATAAAAATTTCGTCGTTTTTATGCTGTTTTTACGCGTTAAAACGCAAATTAAAACTCAAAACGTGCTGTTTTTGCTAAAATAAGCATTTTCAAGCATTTTAGATCGTTGAAATCACGTTCAAATAGAAGCAATAGTAATAAAAAACGAATAATAAAAAATTCGTCGTTTTATGCTGTTTACGCGTTAAAACGCAGATTATTTCAAACCGTGCTGTCTTGCTAAAATAATCATTTCCAAGCATTTTTAGATCGTTGAAATCGTTTCAAATAGAAGCAATATTAATAAAAACGAATAATAAAAATTCGTCGTTTTTTATGCTGTTTTACGCCATTTAAAACGCAAATTAAAGCTCAAAACGTGCTGTTTTTGCTAAAATATAAGCATTTTTCAAGCATTTTAGATCGTTGAAATCGTTCAAATAAACCAATATTAATAAAAACGAATAAAAAATTCGTCGTTTTATGCTGTTTTGCGCGTTAAAACGCAGATTAAAAGCTCAAAACGTGCTTTGTTTGCAAAATAAGCATTTTCAAGCATTTTAGATGTTGAAATCGTTCAAATAGACGCAATATTAATAAAAACGAATAATAAAAATTTCGTCGTTTTTAAGCTGTTTTATGCGTTAAAACGCTGATTAAACTCAAAACGTGCTGTTTTGCGCAAAATAAGCATTTTCAAGTATTTTAGATCGATTTGAAATCGTTCAAATAAGGCCGCAATATTAATAAAAACGAATAATAAAAACTTCGTCGTTTTTATGCTGTTTTACGCGTTAAAACGCAGATTAAAGCTCAAACCGTGCTGTTTTGCGCAAAACAATCATTTTCAAGCATTTTAGATCGTTGAAATCGTTCAAATAGAAGCAATATTAATAAAACGAATAATAAAAATTCGTCGGTTTTATGCTGTTTTACGCGTTAAAACGCAGATTAAAACTCAAAACGTGCTGTTTTTGCTAAAATACGCATTTTCAAGCATTTTTAGATCGTTGAAATCGTTCAAATAGAAAGCAATATTAATAAAAACGAATAATAAAAATTCGTCGTTTTTATGCTGTTTTACGCGTTAAAACGCAGATTAAAAACTCAAAACGTGCTGTTTTGCTAAAATAAAAGCATTTTCAAGCATTTTAGATCGTTGGGAAATCACGTTCAAATAGACGCAATATTAATAAAACGAATAATAAAAACTTCGTCGTTTTTATTAACATTTTACGCGTTAAAACGCAGATTAAAGCTCAAAACGTGCTGTTTTGTTAAAATAATCATTTTCTAGCATTTTAGATCGTTGAAATCGTTCAAATAGAAGCAATATTAATAAAAACGAATAATAAAATTTGTCGTTTTTATGCTGTTTTACGCGTTAAACGCAGATTAAAACTCAAAAACGTGCTGTTTTGCTGAAAATAAGCATTTTCAAGCATTTTTAGATCGTTGAAATCGTTCAAATAGAAGCAATAAATGGCAAAAACGAATAATAAAAATTCGTCGTTTTTTTACATGCCCGTTTTACGCGCGTTAAAAACGCAGATTAAAGCTCAAAACGTGCTGTTTTTGCTAAAATACCGGCATTTTTCAAGCATTTTAGATCGTTGAAATCGTTCAAATAGACGCAATAAAAATAAAACGAATAATAAAAATTTCGTCGTTTTTATGCTGTTTTACGCGTTAAAACGCAGATTAAACTCAAAACGTGCTGTTTTGCTAAAATAATCATTTTTCAAGCATTTTAGATCGTTGAAATCATTTAAAATAGAAGCAATATTAATAAAAACGAATAATAAAAAATTCGTCGTTTTATGCTGTTTACGCGTTAAAACGCAGATTAAAGCTCAAAACGTGCTGTTTTGCTTCAAAATAAAGCATTTTAAAGCATTTTAGATCGTTGAAATCGTTCAAGTAGAAGCAATATTGGCAAAACGAATAATAAAAAATTCGTCGTTTTATGCCGTTTTACGCGCGTTAAAACGCAGATTAAAAGCTCAAAACGTGCTGTTTTGCTAAAATAAGCATTTTCAAGCATTTTAGATCGTTGAAATCGGTCAAATAGACGCAATAAAATAAAAACGAATAATAAAAAGAGCTGCGTCGTTTTTATGCTGTTTTTACGCGTTAAAACGCAGAATAAAGCTCAAAACGTGCTGTTTTGCAAAAAATAAAAGCATTTTCAGCATTTTAGATCGTTGAAATCGTTCAAATAGACGCAATATTAATAAAAACGGAATAATAAAAATTTCGTCGTTTTTAGCATGCTGTTTTACGCGTTAAAACGCAGAATAAAACTCAAAACGTGCTGTTTTTGCTAAAATAATAAGCATTTTCAAGCAATTTAGGTCGTTGAAATCGTTCAAATAGAAGCAATATTAATAAAACGAATAATAAAATTCGTCGTTTTTTATGCTGTTTTTACGCGTTAAAACGCAGATTAGCTAAACGTGCTGTTTTGTAAAATAAGCATTTTTCAAGCATTTTTAGATCGTTGAAATCGTTCAAATAGACGCAATATTAAATATAAAACGAATAATAAAAATTTCGTCGTTTTATTAACATTTTGAGTTAAAACGCAGATTAAAACTCAAAACGTGCAGTTTTGCTAAAATAAGCATTTCAAGCATTTTTAGATCGTTGAAATCGTTCAAATAGACGCAATAATAAAAAACGAATAATAAAAATTTCGTCGTTTTTATGCTGTTTTACGCGCTAAAACGCAGATTAAAAACTCAAAACGTGCTGTTTTGCTAAAATTAGCATTTTCAAGCAATTTAGGTCGTTGAAATCGGGCAAATAGAAGCAATATTAATAAAAACGAATAATAAAAATTCGTCGTTTTTTTATGCTGTACGCGTTAAAACGCAGATTATAGCTAAAAAACGTGCTGTTTTGCTAAAATAAGCATTATCATGCATTTTGAATCGTTGGAAATCGTTCAAATAGACGCAATAATAAAAACGAATAATAAAAATTTCGTCGTTTTATGCTGTTTTACGCGTTAAAACGCTGATTAAAGCTCAAAACGTGCTGTTTTGCTAAAATAAGCATTTTCAAGCATTTTAGATCGTTGAAATCGTTCAAATAGACGCAATATTAATAAAAACGAATAATAAAAATTCGTGTTTTATGCTGTTTTACGCGTTAAAACGCAGATTACGGCTCAAAACGTGCTGTTTTCTAAAGTAAGCATTTTCAAGCAATTTAGGTCGTTGGAAATCGTTTGGAAATAGAAGCAATATTAATAAAAACGAATAATAAAAAATTCGTCGCATGCTGTTTTACGCGTTAAAACGCAGATTAAAACTCAAAACGTGCTGTTTTGCTAAAATAAGCATTTTCTAGCATTTTTAGATCGTTGAAATCGTTCAAATAGAAGAAATATTAATAAAAACGAATAATAAAAATTCGTCGTTTTTATGCTGTTTTACGCGTTAAACGCAGATTAAAACTCAAAACGTGCTGTTTTTGCTAAAATAAGCATTTTCAAGCATTTTTAGATCGTTGAAATCGCTCAAATAGGCATAATAATGTAAAACGAATATAATAAAAATTTCGTCGTTTTATGCTGTTTTACGCGTTAAAACGCAGATTAAAGCTCAAAACGTGCTGTTTTGGCAAATAAGCATTTTTCAAGCAATTTAGGTCGTTGAAATCGTTTCAAATAGAAACAATATTAATAAAACGAATAATAAAAATTCGTCGTTTTTATGCTGTTTTACTCTCGTTAAAACGCAGATTAAGCTTAAAAACGTGCTGTTTTGCTTTAAAATAAGCATTTTCAAGCATTTTAGATCGTTGAAATCGTTCAAATAGACGCAATATTAATAAAAACGAATAATAAAGAATTTCGTCGTTTTTTATGCTGTTTTCGCGTTAAAACGCAGATTAAAACTCAAAACGTGCTTTGTTTTGCTAAAATAAGCATTTTCAAGCAATTTAGGTCCGAAATCGTTCAAATAGAAGCCATATTAATAAAAACGAATAATAAAAATTCGTCATTTTTATGCTGTTTTACGCGTTAAACGCAGATTAAAGCTCAAAACGAGCTGTTTTGCTAAAATAAGCATTTTCAAGCATTTTAGATCGTTGAAATCGTTCAAATAGACGCAATATTAATAAAAACGAATAATAAAAATTTCGTCGTTTTTTATGCTGTTTTACGCGTTAAAACGCAGATTAAACTCAAAACGTGCTGTTTTGCTAAAATAAGCATTTTCAAGCATTTTGAATGTTGAAATCCGTTCAAATAGACGCAATATTAATAAAACGAATAATAAAAATTTCGTCGTTTTTATGCTGTTTTACGCGTTAAACGCAGATTAAAACTCAAACGTGCTGTTTTAACAAAATAGCGTTTTAAGCATTTTAGATCGTTGAAATCGTTTAAATAGAAGCAAAATTAATAAAACGAATGTAAAAATTCGTCATTTTATGCTGTTTGACGCGTTAAAACGCAGATTTGAAAGCTCAAAACGTGCTGTTTTGCTAAAATAAAGCTTTTCAAAGGATTTTAGATCGTTGAAATCGTTCAAATAAGTAATATTAATAAAAACGAATAATAAAAATCGTCGTTTTTATGCTGTTTTACGCGCGTTAAAACGCAGAATAAAACTCAAAACGTGCTGTTTTGCTAAAATAAGCATTTTCAAGCATTTTTAGATCGTTGAAATCGTTCAAAATAGAAACGTAATAAAAACGAATAATAAAAATTCGTCGTTTTATGCTGTTTTACGCGTTAAAACGCGGATTAAAAGCTCAAAACGTGCTGTTTTGCTTTCAAAAATAAAGCATTTTTCAAGAGCATTTTAAGATCGTTGGGAAATCCCGTTACGTTCCGATAAGACGCAATATTAATAAAAACGAAGATAATAAAAACTGCGTCCGTTTTATGCTGTTTACCTTGTTAAAACGCAGATTAAAGAAACTCAAAACGTGCTGTTTTGCTAAAATAAGCATTTTCAAGCATTTTAGATCGTTGAAATCTCGTTCAAAATAGAAGTAATAATAATAAAACGAATAATAAAAAATTCGTCGTTTTTATGCTGTTTTGCTGCCCGTTAAAACACATAAGAATTAAAAGCTCCGTGCGGTTTTAGCACAAAATAAAACATTTTTCAAAGCATTTTTAGATCCGTTGAAATCGTTCAAATAGAAGCAATATTAATAAAAACGAATAATAAAAAAATCGCGTTTTTATGCTGTTTTACGCGTTAAAACGCAGATTAAAACTCAAAACGTGCTGTTTTGCTAAAATAAGCATTTTCAAACATTTAGATCGTTGAAATCATTTCAAATACAATATTAATAAAAACGAATAATAAAAAATTTTGTCGTTTTATGCTGTTTACGCGTTAAAACGCAGATTAAAAGCTCAAAACGTGCTGTTTTGCTAAAATAAGCATTTTCAAGCATTTTAGATCGATTTGAAATCGTTCAAACGGAGCGCAATAAAAATAAAAACGAATAATAAAAATTTCGTCGTTTTATGCTGTTTTACGCTTAAACGCTGATTAAGCTCAAAACGTGCTGTTTGCTAAAATAAGCATTTTCAAGCATTTTAGATCGTTGAAATCACATTCTAATAGACGCAATATTAATAAATAACGATTAATAAAAAATTCGTCGTTTTTTATGCTGTTTTTACGCGTTAAAACGCAGATTAAGCTCAAAACGTGCTGTTTTTAGCGCAAATAAGCATTTTCAAGCATTTTTAGATCGTTAAATCTTCAAATAGAAGCGATATTAATAAAAACGAATAATAAAAATTCGTCGTTTTTTATGCTGTTTACGCGTTAAAACGCAGATTAAAGCGCTCAAAACGTGCTGTTTTGCTTTAAAATAAGCATTTTCAAGCATTTTTAGATCGTTGAAATCGTTCAACTAAAAGCAATATTAATAAAAACAAATAATAAAAATTCGTCGCTTTTTATGCTGTTTTACGCGTTAAAACGCAGATTAAAGCTCAAATCGTACATTTTTGCTAAAATAAGCATTTCCAAGCATTTTAGATCGTTGAAATCGTTCAAATAGACGCAATATTAATAAAAACGAATAATAAAATTTCGTCGTTTTATGCTGTTTTACGCATTAAAACGCAGATTAAAAACTTTCAAAAACATTACTGTTTTTGCTAAAATAAGCATTTTCAAGCATTTTTAGATCGTTGAAAATCGTTCAAATAAAAGCAATATTAATAAAAACGAATAATAAAAATTCGTCGTTTTATGCTTTCTGTTTTACGCGCTGTTAAAACGCAGATTAAAACTCAAAACGTGCTGTTTTGCTAAAATAAGCATTTTCAGAAGCATTTTAGATCGTTGAAATCGTTCAAATAGACGCAATAAAATAAAACGAATAATAAAAATTTCGTCGTTTTTATGCTGTTTTACGCGTTAAAACGCAGAATAAAGCTCAAAACGTGCTGTTTTGCTAAAATAAGCATTTTCCAAGCATTTTTAGACGTTGAAATCGTTCAAATATACGCAATATTGGCAAAAAACGAATATTAAAAATTTCGTCGTTTTTACTTGATGTTTTACGCGTTAAAACGCAGATTAAAGCTCAAAACGTGCTGTTTTACACGCGCAAATAAAGCGTTTTTCAAGCATTTTAGATCGTTGAAATCGTTCAAAATAGAAGCAATATTAATAAAAACGGAATAATAAAAATTCGTCGTTTTATGCTTTTGTTTTACGCGTTAAAACGCAGATTAAAAGCTCAAAACGTGCTGTTTTGCTAAAATAAAGCATTTTTCAAGCATTTTAGATCGTTGAAATCGTTCAAATAGACGCAATATTAATAAAAACGGAATAATAAAAAATTTCGTCGTTTTTTATGCTTATTTTACGCGTTAAACGCTGATTAAAGCTCAAAACGTGCTGTTTTGCTAAAATAAGCATTTTCAAGCATTTTAGATCGTTGAAATCGTTCAAATAGACGCAATATTAATAAAAACGGAATAATAAAAATTCGTCATTTTTTATGCTGTTTTACGCGTTAAAACGCAGATTAAAGCTCAAAACGTGCTGTTTTTTGCTAAAATAAACATTTTCAAGCATTTAGATCGTTGAAATCGTTCAAAATAGAAGCAATATTGAAAAACAAATAATAAAAAATTTCGTCGTTTTTTTATGCTGTTTTACGCGTTGAAACGCAGATTAAAAGCTCAAAACGTGCTGTTTTGCTAAAATAAGCATTTTCAAGCATTTTAGATCGTTGAAATCGTTTAAATACAGAAGCAATATTAATAAAAACGAATAATAAAAAATTCGTCGTTTTATGCTGTTTTCACGCGTTAAAACGCAGATTAAAAGCTCAAAACGTGCTGTTTTGCTAAAATAAGCATTTTCAAGCATTTTAGATCGATTTGAAATCGTTCAAATAGACGCAATATTAATAAAAAGTGAATAATATAAATTTCGTCGTTTTTTATATTTGTTTTTACGCGTTAAAACTCAGAATAAAAGATCAAAACGTGCTGTTTTGCTAAAATAAAGCATTTTCAAGCATTTTAGATCGTTGAAATCGTTCAAAATAGAAGCAATATTAATAAAAACGAATAATAAAAATTCGTCGTTTTTATGCTGTTTTACGCGTTAAAACGCAGATTAAAGCTCAAAACGTGCTGTTTTGCTAAAATAAAGCATTTTCCAAGCATTTTAGATCGTTGAAATCGTTCAAGGCAAAAAGCAATATTAATAAAAACGAATAATAAAAAATTCGTCGTTTTTATGCTGTTTTCACGCGTTAAAACGAAGATTAAAAGCTCAAAACGTGCTGTTTTGCTTTAAAATAAGCATTTTCAAGCATTTTAGATCACGTTGAAATCACGTTCAAATAGAAGCGATATTAATAAAAAACGAATAATAAAAATTCGTCGTTTTATGCTGTTTTACGCGTTAAACGCAGATTAAAGCTCAAAACGTGCTGTTTGCTAAAATAAGCATTTTCAAGCATTTTAGATCGTTGAAATCGTTCAAATAAAAGCAATATTAATAAAAACGAATAATAAAAAATTCGTCGTTTTTTTATGCTGTTTTACGCGTTAAACGCAGATTAAAACTCAAAACGTGCTGTTTTGCTAAAATAAGCATTTTTCAAGCATTTTAGATCGTTGAAATCGTTCAAATAGACGCAATATTAATAAAAAACGAATAATAAAAATTCGTCGTTTTTATGCTGTTTTGCGCGTTAAAACGAAGATTAAAGCTCAAAACGTGCTGTTTTGCTAAAATAAGCATTTTCAAGCATTTTAGATCGTTGGAAATCGTTCCAAGGCGGCGATATTAATAAAAACGAATAATAAAAAATTCGTCGTTTTTATGCTGTTTTACGCGTTAAAACGCGATTAAAGCTCAAAACGTGCTGCTTTGCGCCAAAATAAAATTTTCAAGCATTTTAGATCGTTGAAATCGTTCGATAAAGCAATATTAATAAAAACGAATAATAAAATTCGTCCGTTTTATGCTGTTTTACGCGATTAAACGCGGATTAAAGCTCAAAACGTGCTGTTTTGCTAAAATAAAAGCATTTTCAAAAAAGCATTTTAGATCCAGTGAAATCGTTCAAATGACGCAATAAAATAAAAACGAATAATAAAAATATCGTCGTTTTTTATGCTGTTTTACGCGTTAAAACGCAGATAAACTCAAAAATGCTGTTTTGCTTTAAAATAAACATTTTCAAGCATTTTAGATCGTTAAGTAGATTTCAAATAGACGCAATATTAATAAAAACGAATAATAAAAATTTCGTCGTTTTTTATGCTGTTTACGCGTTAAAACGCAGATTAAAAAGCTCAAAACGTGCTGTTTTGCTAAAATAAGCATTTTCAAAAGCATTTTAGATCGTTGAAATCGTTCAAATAGACGCAATATTAATAAAAACGAATAATAAAAATTTCGTCGTTTTTATGCTGTTTTACGCGATTAAGAAACGCTGAGTTAAAGCTCAAAACATTAACATTTCGCGCAAAATAAGCATTTTCAAGCATTTTAGATCGTTGAAAATCGTTTCAAATAGACGCAATATTAATAAAACGAATAATAAAAAATTCGTCGTTTTTTATGCCATTTTACGCGTTAAAACGCAGATTAAACTCAAAAATTGCTGTTTTGCTAAAATAAAGCATTTTCAAGCATTTTTAGATCGTTGAAATCGTTCAAACAGAAGCAATATTAATAAAAACGAATAATAAAAATTTTGTCGTTTTTTATGCTGTTTACGCGTTAAAACGCAGATTAAAAACTCAAAACGTGCTGTTTTGCTAAAATAAGCATTTTCAAGCATTTTTAGATCACGTTAAGGAAGATAAACGGCGAACGTAATGGCAAAAACTATGTAAAAAATTCGTCATTTTGGCCGCTGAAACGGCGTGCTGGCGCCGGTCGGTGAAATCGTTCCGTAGGCGCAATAAAACGTAAAGATTTCGTCATTTTTGCTGTTTTGCGCGGTAAAGCGATAAAACTCAAAACATGCTGTTTGCACAAAATAAGCATTTTCAAGCATTTTAGATCCGGGCGAAATTCGTTGAAGCTGAACATTTTAAAAACAAAACGGTTGTGCGCGTTAAAACACTGGGTAAAGCCAAAACGTGCTGTTTTAAAACAAAGGCGGCGGTGGAGGTTGAAGTGGTTTGCGGCGCAAGCAACAACCCAGCCAAAACGGGAATAATAAAAATTCGTGGTTTTTACGACACTTTGTTTGCGCGTTAAAACACGTTAAAAGCTCAAACGTGCTGTTTTGCTAAAATAGCATTTTCAAGCATTTTTAGATCGGTAGAAATCATTTCCGGTTCGGGCGCACGGTAAAAACAAAAAGCAGTCAGCTAAAGGGACAAGTATTGAATTTTTATGGCGTTAAAACGCAGATAAAACTCAAAATACTGTTTTTGCCAAAATAAAAAGCATTTTCGAAGTCGTTTGATCGTTTCGATACTGCAGCAACAAAAACGAATATTAAAAATTTCGTCGTTTTATGCCATTTTGCGTTAGAACGCAGATTAAAACTAAAAACGCTGTTTTCAAAATGGCATTTCCAAGCATTTTGATTCGTTGAAGTCAGTTATTCAGAACGACAATAATAAAAAACAGATGTAAAAATTTCGTCATTTTTATGGCATTAAAACGCTGGATAAGCTCAAAACGTGCTGTTTTCAAGATAGACATTTCAAAGCATTTTGAATCGTTGAAATCCGTTCAAATGAACGCAATAGTAATAAAAAACGAATAACAAAAGTTGTCGTTTTTGCTTTGTGCGCGTTAAACACAGATTAAACTAAAACATTGCTGTTTGCCTGAAATAAACTTTTCGGCATTTTGAATAAGTTGAAATGAATTTAAAATGAACACAATATTAATAAAAACGAATAATAAAGGGCTAAATAAGTTTTTTATACTTTTGTTTGCGTTAAACGCAGAATAAAACTCAAAACGACCTTTGTTTTGCCAAAACCGCGTGCTGTATTTTAGATCGGTAAAATCGTTCAAATAAACAATAACAAAAACAGAATAATAAAAATTTGAAAATTGGTTTTGCGGTAGGGCCAAAACTCCGGGCGTAACGCTGAAGCGGCGACGCCGGTTTTGATCCGTTGAAATCGTTCAAACCACCGCGTAAACCAGCAAAACGAATAATAAAGACTTTAAAGTCGTTTTTTATGCTGTTTTGCGCGTTAAAACGCAGATTAAAGCTCAAAACGTGCTGTTTTGCTTAAAATAAGCATTTTCAAGCATTTTAGATCGTTGCGTCGAAGCAATATTAATAAAAAACGAATAATAAAAGTACGTCGTTTTATGCTGTTTTACGCGTTAAAACGCAGATTAAAAGCTCAAAACGTGCTGTTTTTGCTAAAATAAGCATTTTCAGAAGCATTTTAGATCGTTGAAGTCGGTTAGGCCAGAAACGTAATAAAAGGCGAATGGCAAAAATCGTGGTGCATATGCTGTTTTATGCGTTGAAAGAACGCCGGTTAAAACAAAACGTGCTGTTTTTTGCTAAAATAAAGCATTTTCAAGCATTTTTAGATCGTTGGGGAAATGCGTTCAAATAAAACGTATTAATAAAAACGAATGGCAAAATTTAAAATCGTTTTGCGCGCAAACACGCGTTAAAACGCCAGATTAAAGAAACTCAAAAACGTGCTGTTTTGCTAAAATAAGCATTTTTCAAGCATTTTAGATCGTTGAAATCGTTCAAATAGACGCAATATTAATAAAACTAATAATAAAATTTCGTCGTTTTTATGCTGTTTTACGCGTTAAAACGCAGATTAAAACTCAAAACGTGCTGTTTTGCTTTAAAATAAGCATTTTCAAGCATTTTTTAGATCGTTGAAATCAGATTCCAAATACGGCAATAATAATAAAAACGAATAATAAAAATTCGTCGTTTTATGCTGTTTTACGCGTTAAAACGCAAATTAAAGCTCAAAACGTGCTGTTTTTTTGCTAAAATAAGCATTTTCAAGCATTTAGATCGTTGGGAAATCACGTTTAGAAATAGACGCAATAAAAATAAAACGAATAATAAAAATTTCGTCGTTTTTATGCTGTTTTACGCCTTAAAACGCAAGAATAAAACTCAAAACGTGCTGTTTTTTGCTTTAAAATAAAGCATTTTCCAAGCATTTTAGATCGTTGAAATCGTTCAAATAGACGCAATATTAATAAAAAGAATAATAAAAATTTCGTCTTTTTTTATGCTTTTTTTCGCTTTAAAAACGCAGTTTAAAAAGCTCAAACTTGTTTTTGCTAAAATAACTTTTTTTAAAGCATTTTAGATCGTTGAAATCGTTTAAATAGAAGTTAATAAAAACGAATAAAAAAAAATTCGTCTTTTTTATGTTGTTTGAGGGTTAAAAACGCAGATTAAAGCTCAAAACGTGCTGTTTTGTTTTAAAATAAGCATTTTAAAAAGGTTTTTAGATCGTTGAAATCTTTCCCAAATAGAAGTAATATTAAAAAAAAACGAATAATAAAAATCGTCGTTTTATGCTGTTTTGCGTTAAAACGCAGAAAAAAAGGCTCAAAACGTGCTTTTTTTTCCTAAAATAAGCATTTTCAAGCATTTTAGATCGTTAAATCGTTCAAATAGAAGCAATATTAATAAAAACGAAAAATTTTTTAAAAAATTCCCCGTTTTTTTTATGTTTTGTTTTAAAAACCCAAAAAAAATAAAAAAAACGAATAAAAAAAAACTTCGTCTTTTTTATGCTTTTTTTACGCTTTAAAAACGCAATTAAAGCTAAAAAACGTGCTGTTTTGCTAAAAAAATTTCTTTTTCCCAAGCATTTTAGATCGTTGAAATCTTTTTCAAATAGAAGCAATATTAAAAAAAAACGAATAAAAAAAAATTCGCCCCTTTTTTATGCTGTTTTAGCGTTAAAACGCAGATTAAAGCTAAAAACGGGGGTTTTTGCAAAAATAAGCTTTTTTCGGCATTTTAGATCGTTGAAATCTTTCCCAAATAAAAACAATATTAATAAAAACGAAAAATTTAAAAAATCGCCTTTTTTATGCTTTTTTTACGCGTTAAAACGCAGTTAAAACTCAAAACGTGCTTTTTTTGCTAAAATAAGCTTTTTTCAAGCATTTTAGATCGTTGAAATCGTTAAAATAAATTTTAAAAACGAAAAAAAATTTTGTCGTTTTTTTTGCGGGGTTTACGCGTTAAAACGCAGATTAAAATTTCAAAACTTGTTTTCCCTGGCTTTTTCCCAAGCATTTTGATCGTTAAAATCGTTCAAACGGGACGAAAAAAAATAAAAACAATAATAAAAAATTTCGTCTTTTTTATGCTGTTTTACGCGTTAAAACGCTGTTTAAAAAAGCTCAAAACGTGCTGTTTTGCAAAAAAAAGCATTTTCAAGCTTTTTTAGATCGTTGAAATCATTCTAATAGACGCAATTTAATAAATAAGGGTTAAAAAAAAATTCGTCTTTTTTTATGCTGTTTTACGCGTTAAAACGCAGATTAAAGCTCAAAACTTCGTTTTGCGGGAAATAAGCATTTTAAGCTTTTTAGATCGTTAAAATCTTCAAATAAAAAAGCGATATTAAAAAAAAGGGAATAATAAAAATTCGTCTTTTTTATGTTTTGTTTTACGCGTTAAAACGCGATTAAAGTTTTCAAAACTTGCTTTTTTTTGCTAAAATAAGCTTTTTTCAAGCTTTTTTAGATCGTTGAAATCGTTAAACAAAAAGCAATATTAAAAAAAAACAAATAAAAAAATTCGTCGCTTTTATGCTTTTTTTTTACGCGTTAAAACGCGATTAAAACTCAAATCTTCTGTTTTGCTAAAATAAGCATTTTCAAGAAATTTTTAGATCGTTAAATCGTTAAAAATAAACGCAATATTAATAAAAACGAATAAAAAAAATTTCGTCTTTTTTATGCTGTTTTACGCATTAAAACGCGTTAAAAACTCAAAACGTGCTTTTTTTTAAAAAAAAAATAAGCATTTTCAAGCTTTTTTAGATCGTTGAAATCGTTCAAAAAAAAAGAAATATTAATAAAAACGAATAAAAAAAAATTCGTGTTTTATGTTTTTTACGCGTTAAACGCAGTTTAAAAACTCAAAACGTGCTTTTTTTGCAAAAAAAGCATTTTAAAGCTTTTTTAGATCGTTGAAACCCGTTCAAATGGGCGCAATAAAAAAAAACGAATAAAAAAAATTTCGTCTTTTTTTAATGCTGTTTTACGCTTTAAAAACCCAGAAAAAAACCCAAAAGGGGGTGCTTTTTTTTGCTAAAATAAGCATTTTCAAGCATTTTAGATCGTTGAAATCTTTCCCAAATATACGCAATATTAATAAAAACGAATTTTAAAAAAATTTCGTCTTTTTTTATGATGTTTTACGGGGTTAAAAACGCAGTTTAAAAACTAAAAACGTGCTGTTTTGCAAAATAAGCGTTTTCAAAGCTTTTTTAGATCGTTGAAATCGTTCAAAATAAGAATATTAATAAAAAACAATAAAAAAAAATTCGTCTTTTTTATGCTGTTTTACGCGTTAAAACGCAGTTTAAAAACTCAAAACGTGCTGTTTTGTTTTAAAAAAAGCATTTTCAAGCTTTTTTAGATGGTTGAAATCGTTCAAAAAAAAGCAATATTAAAAAAAACGAATAAAAAAAAAACCGTCTTTTTTATCTTTTTTTAGGGTTAAAAACGCAGATTAAAAGCTCAAAACGATTTTTTTTCAAAATTTAAGCTTTTTTCAAGCATTTTAGATCTTTGAAATCGTTCAAATAGACGCAATAAAAATAAAAACAGTAAAAAAAATTTCGTCGTTTTTATGCTGTTTTACGCGTTAAAACGCAGAATAAAGCTCAAAACGTGCTGTTTTGCTAAAAAAAAGCATTTTAAAAGCATTTTGGTCGTTGAAATCGTTCAAATATACCCAAATTTTAAAAAAAGGGAATATTAAAAATTTCGTCTTTTTTATGCTGTTTTACCCCGTTAGAACGCAGATTAAAGCTCAAAACGTGCTGTTTTTTTTTAAAATAAGCTTTTTCAAGCATTTTAGATCGTTGAAATGTTCAAATAGAAGCAATATTAAAAAAAAACGAATAATAAAAATTTCGTCGTTTTATGTTTTTTTTACGCGTTAAAAGGGATTAAAGCTCAAACGTGCTGTTTTGCTAAAATAAGCTTTTTTAAAACATTTTAGATCGTTGAAATCTTCAAATAGACGCAATTTTAATAAAAACGAATAAAAAAAATTCGTCTTTTTTTTTATGCTTTTTTTACCCCCGTTAAAACCGTTTAAAAACTCAAAACGTGCTGTTTTGCTAAAATAAAGCATTTTCAAGCTTTTTAGATCGTTGAAATCGTTCAAAAAAGACGCAATATTAAAAAAAAACGAATAATAAAAATTTCGTCTTTTTTTGCGTTTTACGCTTTAAAAACCAGAAAAAAATTTTCAAAACGTGCTGTTTTCAAAATAAGCATTTTCAAGCTTTTTTAGATCTTTGGGGAAATCGTTCAAATAGGCAATTTTTAAAAAACGAAAAAAAAAATTCGTCTTTTTTATCCCTTTTTTTACGCTTTAAAAACGCAGATTAAAACTAAAAACGTGCTTTTTTTGCTAAAAAAAAAGCTTTTTTTCAAGCTTTTTTAGATCGTTGAAATCGTTCAAATATACGCAATAAATAAAAACGAATAATAAAAATTTCGTCTTTTTTTTATGCTGTTTTACGCGTTAAAACGCAGATTAAAACTCAAAACGTGCTGTTTTTGCTAAAATAAGCATTTTTCAAGCATTTTAGATCGTTGAAATCGTTCAAATAGAAGCAATAATAATAAAACGAATAATAAAAATTCGTCGTTTTATGCTGTTTACGCGTTAAACGCAAATTAAAGCTCAAACGTGCTGTTTTGCTAAAATAAGCATTTTCAAAGCATTTTAAGATCGTTGAAATCCGTTCAAAATAGACGCAATAAAAATAAAACGAATATAAAAGGAGAATTTCGTCGTTTTATGCTGTTTTACGCGCCTTAAAACGCAGATTAAAGCTCAAAACGTGCTGTTTTGCTAAAATAAGCATTTTCAAGCATTTTAGATCGTTGAAATCGTTCAAATAGACGCAATATTAATAAAAACGAATAATAAAAATTCGTCGTTTTTATGCTGTTTACGCGTTAAAACGCAGATTAAAGCTCAAAACGTGCTGTTTTGCTAAAATAAGCATTTTCAAGCATTTTAGATCGTTGAAATCGTTCAAATAGAAGCAATAATAATAAAAACGAATAATAAAAAATTCGTCGTTTTTATGCTGTTTTACGCGTTAAAAGCGCAGATTAAAGCTCAAAACGTGCTTTTTTGCTAAAATAAGCATTTTCAAGCATTTTAGATCGTTGAAATCGTTCAAATAGAAGCAATATTAAAAAAACGAAAAAAAAAAATTCGTCGTTTTATGCTTTTTTACGCGAAAACGCAGATTAAAGCTCAAACGTGCTGTTTTGCAAAAATAAGAAATTTTTGGATTTTAAATCGTTAAAATTTGCAAAAGACGCAATATTAATAAAAACAATAATAAAACGTCGTTTTATGTTTTTTACACGTTAAAACGCAGATTACAGCTAAAAATGCTTTTTTGCAAAAAAGATTTTCGCAATTTAGGTCGTTGAAATCGTTCAAATAGAAGAATATTAATAAAAACGAATAATTTGTCGTTTTATGGTTTTACGCGTTAAAACGCGTTTTGCTCAAAACGTGCTTTTTTGCTAAAAAAGTTTTTTGGTTTTAGATCGTTAAAATCGTTCAAAAGACGCAAATTAAAAAAAAACAATAATAAAAATTTCGTCGTTTTATGTGTTTTACGCGTTAAAACGCTGATTAAAGCTCAAAACGTTTTTTTGCTAAAATAAGCATTTTCGCTTTTTAACGTTGAAATCGTTCAAAAGACGCCAATTAATAAAAACAATAAAAAAAAATTGACTTTTTTATGCTGTTTTACGCTTTAAAAAACGCAGTTTAAAAAGCCCAAAAGGGCTGTTTTGCTAAAATAAGCATTTTCGCATTTTAGATCTTTAAAAATCTTTCTGAGGGCCATTAAAAAAACGAATAAAAAAAATTTTTTTTTTGTTTTTTTTTAGGGTTAAAAACGCAGATTGCTCAAAAGGGCTTTTTTGCTAAAATAAGATTTTCGCAGATCGTTAAAACGTTCAAATAGGCCCCCAATAAAAAAAAAAAAAAAAAAAAATTGTCGTTTTATGTTTTACGGTTAAAACGAGATTAAATTAAAACGCTGTTTTGCTAAAATAAGCATTTTCAAGCATTTTAGATCGTTGAAACGTTCAAAAGACGCCAAAAAAAAAAAACGAATAAAAAATTCCTGACGTTTTATGCGTTTTACGCAAAACGCAGAATAAAGCTCAAAACGTGCTGTTTTGCTAAAATAAGCATTTTCAAGCATTTAAGATCGTAAATCGCGGGAAATAGACGCAATATTAATAAAACGAATAAAAAAAAATTTCGTCGTTTTTGTTGTTTACGCGTTAAACGAATAAAGCTAAAAACGTGCGTTTTGAAAAAAGCTTTTCGCTTTTAGACGTGAAACGTTCAAAGAAGAAATAAAAAAAAAACGAATAAAAAAAAATTCGTCGTTTTATGCTGTTTTACGCGTTAAAACGCAGATTAAAAGCTCAAACGTGCTGTTTTGTAAAATGCAAGCATTTTAGATCGTTGAAATCGTTCAAATAGAAGCAATATTAATAAAACGAATAAAAAATTTCTGTCGTTTTATGTTGTTTTACGCGTTAAACGCAGATTAAAGCTCAAAACGTGCTGTTTTGCTAAAATAAGATTTTCAAGCATTTTAGATCGTTGAAATCGTTTAAATAGATGCAATATTAATAAAAAACGTATCAATAAAAAAAATTCGTCATTTTATGCTGTTTTACGCGTTAAAACGCAGATTAAAAGCTCAAAACGTGCTGTTTTGCTAAAATAAGCATTTTCAAGCATTTTAGATCGTTGAAATCGTTCAAATAGACGCAATATTAATAAAACGAATAATAAAAATTCGTCGTTTTATGCTGTTTTACGCGTTAAAACGCAGATTAAAGCTCAAAACGTGCTGTTTTGCTAAAATGAGCATTTTCAAGCATTTTAGATCGTTGAAATCGTTCAATTAGAAGCAATATTAATAAAAACGAATAATAAAAATTGTCGTTTTAGCTGTTTTACGCGTTAAACGCAGATTAAAGCTCAAAACGTGCTGTTTTATAAAATAAGCAATTTCAGCATTTCAGGATTGTGGAAATCGTTCAAATAGAACAATGTTAATAAAAACGAATATATAAAATTCGTCGTTTTATGCTGTTTTACGCGTTAAAACGCAGATTAAAGCTCAAACGTGCTGTTTTGCTGTAAATAAGCATTTTCTAAGCATTTTAGATCGTTGAAATCGTTCAAATAGACGCAATATTAATAAAAATCGAATAATAAAAATTTCGTCGTTTTATGTTGTTTTACGCGTTAAAACGCAAATTAAAAGCTCAAAACGTGCTGTTTTGCTAAAATAAGCATTTTCAAGCATTTTAGATCGTTGAAATCGTTCAAATAGAGAATAATAATAAAAACGAATAATAAAAATTCGTCGTTTTATGCTGTTTTACGCGTTAAAACGCAGATTAAAGCTCAAACGTGCTGTTTTGCTAAAATAAGCATTTTCAAGCATTTTAGATCGTTGAAATCGTTCAATAGACGCAATAAAAATAAAACGATCAATAAAAATTTCGTCGTTTTATGCTGTTTACGCGTTAAAACGCAGAATAAAGCTCAAAACGTGCTGTTTTGCTAAAATAAGCATTTTCAAGCATTTTAGATCGTTGAAATCGTTCAAATAGACGCAATATTAATAAAAAACGAATAATAAAAATTTCGTCGTTTTAGCTGTTTTACGCGTTAAAACGCAGATTAAAGCTCAAAACGTGCTGTTTTGCTAAAATAAGCTATTTTCAAGCATTTTAGATCGTTGAAATCGTGTTCAAATAGAAGCAATATTAATAAAAACGAATAATAAAAATTTCGTCGTTTTATGCTGTTTTACGCGTTAAAACGCAGATTAAAGCTCAAAACGGCTAGTTTTGCTTAAAATAAGAATTTTCGCATTTTAGATCGTTGAAATCATTTAAATAGAAACAATAATAATAAAAACGAATAATAAAAATTTCGTGTTTATGCTGTTTTACGCGTTAAAACGCAGAATAAAACTCAAAACACAACTGTTTTGCAAAGTAAGCATTTTCAGAAGCATTTTAGATCGTTGAAATCGTTCAAATTGACACAATATTAATAAAAACGGGCAAAATAAAAAATTTCGTCGTTTTTATGCTGTTTACGCGTTAAAACGCAGATTAAACTCAAAACGTGCTGTTTTGCTAAAATAAAGCATTTTCAAGCAATTTAGGTCGTTGAAATCGTTCCAAATAGAAGCAATATTATTAAAAACGAATAATAAAAGTCGTCGTTTTTATCAACATTGTTTTACGCGTTAAAATGCAGATTAAAACAAAACATTAACTGTTTTTTGCTAAAATAAGCATTTTCCAGAAGCATTTTGAATCGTTGAAATCACGTTCAAATAGACGCAATATTAATAAAAACGAATAATTAAAATTACGTCGTTTTATGCTGTTTTACGCGTTAAAACATGATTAAAGCTCAAAACGATGCTGTTTTGCTAAAATAAGCATTTTCAAGCATTTTTAGATCGTTTGAAATCGTTCAAATAGACGCAATATTAATAAAAGCGAATAATAAAATTCGTCGTTTTATGCTGTTTTACGCGTTAAAACGCAGATTAAAACCCAAAACGTGCTGTTTTGCTAAAATAAGCATTTTCAAACATTTTAGATCGTTGAAATCGTTCAAATAGACGCAATATTAATAAAACGAATAATAAAAATTTCGTCGTTTTATGCTGTTTTGCGCGTTAAAACGCAGATTAAGCTCAAAGCGTGCTGTTTTTGCTAAATAAGCATTTTCAAGCATTTTACAGATCGTTGAAATCGTTCAAATAGAAGCAATGATAATAAAAAACAAATAATAAAATTTCGTCGTTTTTTATGCTGTTTTACGCGTTAAAACGCAGATTAAAGCTCAAAACGTGCTGTTTGCTAAAATAAACATTTTCAAGCATTTTAGATCGTTGAAATCGTTCAAATAGAAGCAATATTAATAAAAACGAATAATAAAATTCGTCGTTTTTATGCTGTTTTGCCCGTTAAAAGAAAACGCAGATTAAAACTCAAAACGTGCTATTTTGTAAAATAAGCATTTTCAAGCATTTTAGATCGTTGAAATCGTTCGAATAGACGCAATATTAATAAAAACGAATAAAAAAAATTTCGTCGTTTTATGCTTTTTTACGCGTTAAACCGTTTAAAAACTCAAAACGTGCTTTTGCTAAAATAACATTTTCAAGCTTTTTAGATCGTTAAATCGTTCAAATAGACAAAATTTAAAAAAAACGAATAAAAAAATTCGTTTTTATGCTTTTTTACGCGTTAAAACGCGATTAATAAAAACGTGCTGTTTTGCAAAATGCATTTTCAAGCATTTTAGATCGTTGAAATCATTCAAAAAGAAAAATAAAAAAAAAACGAATAATAAAAAAATTTCGTCTTTTTTATGCTGTTTTACGCGTTAAAACCCGGGAAAACTAAAAACGTGCTTTTTTGGCAAAATAAGCATTTTCAAGCATTTTGATCGTTGAAATCTTCAAATAGAACAATATTAATAAAAACGAATAAAAACGTCGTTTTTATGCTGTTTTACCCCAAAAAACGGGTTAAACTCAAAACCTTTTTTTCCCCAAAAAAAGCATTTTCAACTTTTTAGATCGTTGAAATCGTTCAAATAGGCAAAAAAATAAAAACGAAAAAAAAAAATTCGTCTTTTTTTATCTTTTTTACGCTTAAAACGCAGTAAAGTCAAAACGTGCTGTTTTGCAAAATAAGCATTTTCAAGCATTTTAGATCGTTGAAATCGTTAAAATAGCCAATAAATAAAAACAATAATAAAAATTTCGCCCATGCTGTTTTACGCGTTAAAACGCAGAAAATCAAAACTGCTGTTTTGCAAAATAAGCATTTTCAAGAAATTTGGGTCGTTGAAATCGTTAAATAAAAACAATATTAATAAAAACGAATAATAAAAAATCGTCGTTTTTTATGCTTTTTTTTTCGCTTTAAAAACGCAGTTTAAAAGCTCAAAACTCTTTTTGCTAAAATAAGCATTTTCAACATTTTAGTCGTTGAAATCGTTCAAATAGAGCAATATTAAAAAAAACGAATAATAAAAAATTCGTCTTTTTTTATGCTGTTTTACGCGTTAAAACGCAGTTTAAAAACTAAAAACGTGCTTTTTTTGCTAAAAAAAACATTTTCAAGCTTTTTTTAGTCGTTGAAATCTTTAAAAATGAAGAATAATAATAAAAACGAATAAAAAAAATTCGTCGTTTTATGCTGTTTTGCAAAACGCAGTTAAAAACTCAAAACGTGCTGTTTTGTTAAAATAAGCATTTTCAAGCATTTTGATCGTTGAAATCTTTAAAAAAAGACGAAATATTAATAAAAAAAATAAAAAAAATTTCGTCGTTTTTATCTGTTTTACGCTTTAAAAACGCAGATTAAAGCTCAAAACGTGCTTTTTTGCTAAAATAACCAAACTTTTTAGTCGTTAAAATCGTTCAAATAGACGCAAAAAATTTAAAAAGAATAAAAAATTTCGTGTTTTTTGCTGTTTTCGTTAAAAGGGTTTTAAAAACTAAAAACGTGCTGTTTTCCCAAAATAAGCATTTACAAGCTTTTTATATCGTTGAAATCGTTAAAATAGACCTATTAAAAAAACAAAAAAAAAAAAAATTCGTCTTTTTTTATGCTGTTTTAGGGTTAAAAACCAGATTAAACCCCAAAACGTCTTTTTGCTAAAATAAGCATTTTCAAGCATTTTAGATCGTTGAAATCGTTAAAAAGACGCAATATTAATAAAAACGAATAAAAAAAAAATTCGTCTTTTTTTATGCTGTTTCGTTAAAAAACGCAGATTAAAACTCAAAAGGCTTTTTGCTAAAATAAGCATTTTCAAGCTTTTTTAATCGTTAAAATCGTTCAAATAGAAGCAAAAATAAAAAAAAATAAAAAAAAAATTCGTCTTTTTTTATCTTTTTTGCGTTAAAACGCAGTTTAAAAAACTCAAAACGTGCTGTTTTGCTAAAATAAGCATTTTCAAGCATTTTAGATCTTGAAATCGTTCAAATAGACGCAATAAAAAAAAAAAACGAATAATAAAATTTCGTCTTTTTTTATGCTTTTTTCGCGTTAAAACGCGAATAAAGCTAAAAACGTGCTTTTTTTGCTAAAATAAGCTTTAACAAGCATTTTTAGATCGTTAAATGTTTCAAATAGACGAATATTAAAAAAAACGAATAATAAAAATTTCGTCTTTTTTATGCTGTTTTACGCGTTAAAACGCTGATTAAACTAAAAACTCTGTTTTGCTAAAATAAGCATTTTCAAGCATTTTAGATCGTTGAAATCGTTCAAATGAGCTATTAAAAAAAACGAATAATAAAATTGTCTTTTTTATGCTGTTTCGCGTTAAAACGCAGATTAAACCCAAAACGTGCTGTTTTGCTAAAATAAGCATTTTCAAGCTTTTTAGATCGTTGAAATCGTTCAAATAGACGCAATATTAAAAAAAACGAATAAAAAAATTCGTCTTTTTTATGCTGTTTTGCGTTAAAACGCAGTTAAAAACTAAAAACGTGCTGTTTTGCAAAAAAAAACTTTTTCAACTTTTTTTGATCGTTGAAATCGTTCAAAAAAAAACAATAAAAATAAAAACGAATAAAAAAAAAATTCGTCGTTTTTATGCTTTTTACGCTTTAAAAACGCGTTAAAGCTCAACACGTGCTTTTTTGCAAAATAAGCTTTTTCAAGCTTTTTTTAGATCGTTGAAATCGTTCAAATAGACGCAATAAAATAAAAACGAATAATAAAAAATTTCGTCGTTTTTATGCTGTTTTACGCGTTAAAACGCAGAATAAAGCTAAAAACGTGCTTTTTTGCTAAAAAAAGC
>NW_027046035.1:0-36005 GCF_025399875.1 Dalotia coriaria | reverse complement strand
GCTTTTTAACGCGCAGAAAATTTTTTAAAAAAGCTTTCCCAAAAAACTTTTGGCTTTGTTTTTGGGGGCCCTAAAAAAAAAAAAGAAAAAAATTTTTTTCCCAAAGCATTTTGATCGTTGAAATCGTTCAAATGAACCGCCCAAAAAAAATTAAATAAAACGGCTTTTGAATGTTGAATCGTTAAATGAATAAATAAAACGATAATAAAAATCGTATAAATTTACGTTTTAGCGTTAAGCGTAAACGCAGATTAAAGTCAAAAGTGCTGTTTTGCTAAAAAGCATTTTCAATCGTTTAGATCGTTGAAATCGTTTAAATAGAGCAATAAAATAAAAAGAATAATTAATTTTCGTTTTAACGTTTACGCAAAACGCAGATTAAAAGCAACGTGCTGTTTTGCTAAAATAAGCTTTCTCAAGCATTTTAGATAGTTGAAACGTTCAAATAGAATCCATATAAATAAAACGAATAATAAAATTCGTCGTTTTATGCTGTTTTACGCTTAAAACGCAGATTAAAGCTCAAAACGTGTGTTTGCTAAAATAGATTTTCAGCATTTTAGATCGTTGAAATCGTTCAAATAGATGCAATATTAAAAAAACGAATAAAAAATTTAGCGTTTTATTTGTTTTCCCTAAAACGCAATTAAATTCAAATCGTGTTAATCGTTAAAATAAGCATTTTCAAGCATTAAAGATCGTTGAAATTTTCTTTTAGCAATATTAATAAAACGAATAATAAAAATCTGTCAAATGTTGTTTTAGCTAAAAACGCAGTTTAAGCTTTCAAAACGTGCTGTTTGCTAAAATAAGAAATTTTAAATAAATCGCTTAAAATGTTCAAATAGTAGCAATTTAATAAAAACGAATAAAAAAATTCGTCGTTTTATGTGTTTAGCATTTAACGCATTAAAGCTCAAACGTGCTTTTAAAATAAGCATTTAAATTTTGATCGTGAAATCGTTCAAAGGGACGCAATATTAATTAAAACGAAAATTTAAAAAATTTCGTCTTTTGCTTTTAGCGTTAAAACGCAGATTAAAGCTAAAAACCCGTTTGCTAAAAAACCCTTTAAAGCATTAGATCGTTGAAATCGTTCAATGCCATTAAAATAAAAACGAATAATCAAAATTTGCGTTTTATACTGTTTAAGGTTAAAACAATAAAGCTCAAAACCTGTTTATTAAAAAGCATTTTCAAGCATTTAAAGATCGTGTTTCAAATAGACGCATTAAAATAAACGAATAATAAAAATTCTTTTTGTTAAACGCGTTAAAGCATAATAGCTAAATGCTGTTTTGCTAAAATAAGTATTTTCAAGCATTTAAAGATCGTTGAAATCGTTCAAATAGTGAAATTAAAACAATAATAAAAATTCTGTTTTAAATGCGTTTTACGCTTAAACGCAGATTAAAGTCAAAACGTGCTGTTTCTAAAATAAGATAAGATTTTAGATCGTTGAAATCGTTCAAATAGCGCGAATAATAATAAAAACGAATAATAAATGTTTTGCGTTTTAGCATTTTAACGCGTTAAACGATTAAAGCTCAAAAGGGTTTCTAAAATAAGATTTTCAAGCATTTTAGATCGTTGAAATTTTCATAACGCAAATAATCAAAAATGCTGTTTACTAAAATAACATTTTCAAGCTTTTATCGTTGAAATCTTTCAAATAGACGCAATAAAATAAAAACGAATAATAAGAAAATTTCGTCGTTTTATGCTGTTTACGCGTTAAAACGCAGAATAAAATCAAAACGTGCTTTTTGCTAAACGGCGTACACCAAGCATTTTGAATCGTTGAAATCGTTCAAATAGACGCAATATTAATAAAAACGAATAGCCAAAATTTCGTCGTTTTTATGCTGTTTTACGCGTTAAACGCGGGTAAACTCAAAACGTGCTGTTTTGCTAAAAATAAGCATTTTCAAGCATTTTAGATCGTTGAAATCGTTCAAATAGAAGCAATATTAATAAAAAACGAATAATAAAAATTCGTCGTTTTTTATGCTGTTTTACGCGTTAAAACGCAGATTAAAACTCAAAAGCGTGCTGTTTTGCTAAAATAAGCATTTTCAAGCATTTTAGATCGTTGAAATCCGTTCCAAATAGAAGCAATATTAATAAAAGCGGAATAATAAAAATTATCGTTTTTATGCTGTTTTACGCGTTAAAACGCAGATTAAAACTCAAAACGTGCTGTTTTTTATAAAATAAAGCATTTTCAAGCATTTTTTAGATCGTTGAAATCGTTTAAATGGACGCAATATTAATAAAAACAGATAATAAAAGAATTTCGTCGTTTTATGCTGTTTTACGCGTTAAACGCAGATTAAAGCTCAAAACGCTGTTTTTTTGCTAAAATAAAGCATTTTCGGCATTTTAGATCGTTGAAATCGTTCAAATAGACGCAATACAAAAATAAAAAACGAATAATAAAAATTTCGTCGTTTTTTTATGCTGTTTTACGCGTTAAACGCAGAATAAACCTCAAAACGTGCTGTTTTGCTAAAATAAAGCATTTTCAAGCATTTTAGATCGTTGAAATCGTTCAAATAGAAGCAATATTAATAAAAAACGAATAATAAAAAATTCGTCGTTTTTTTATGCTGTTTTACGCGTTAAAACGCAGATTAAACTCAAACGTGCTGTTTTTGCTAAAATAAGCATTTTCAAGCATTTTAGATCGTTGAAATCACGTTCAAATAGACGCAATAAAATAAAAACGAACAATAAAAATTTCGTCGTTTTATGCTGTTTTGCGCGTTAAAACGCAGATTAAAAGCTCAAAACGTGCTGTTTTTTAACAAAATAAGCATTTTTCAAGCATTTTAGATCGTTGAAATCGTTCCAAATAGACGCAATATTAATAAAAACGAATAATAAAAAATTCGTCGTTTTTATGCTGTTTTACGCGTTAAAACGCAGATTAAAACTCAAAACTGCTGTTTTTGCTAAAATAAGCATTTTTCAAGCGGTACCCCAGATCGTTGAAATCGTTCAAATAGAAGCAATATTAGTAAAAACGAATAATAAAATTCCGTCGTTTTTATGCTGTTTTACGCGTTAAAACGCAGATTAAAAAGCTCAAAACGTGCTGTTTTGCTAAAATAAGCATTTTCAAAGCATTTTTAGATCACGTTGAAATCGTTCGATGGACGCAATATTAATAAAAACGAATAATAAAAATTTCGTCGTTTTATGCTGTTTTACGCGTTAAAACGCAGATTAAAAACTCAAAACGTGCTGTTTGCTAAAATAAAGCATTTTCAAAGCATTTTAGATCGTTTGAAATCGTTCAAATAGACGCAATAAAAATAAAACGAATAATAAAAATTTCGTCGTTTTATGCTGTTTTACGCGTTAAAACGCAGAGTAAGCTCAAAACGTGCTGTTTGCTAAAATAAGCATTTTCAAGCATTTTAGATCGTTGAAATCGTTTCAAATAGAAGCAATATTAATAAAAAGCGAATATTAAAAATTCGTCGTTTTTGTTTACGCGTTAAAACGCAGATTAAAGCTCAAAACGTGCTGTTTTGCTAAAATAAGCATTTTCAAGCATTTTAGATCGTTAAGGAAATCGTTTCAAATAGACGCAATAAAAATAAAACGGAACAATAAAATTTCGTCGTTTTTTATGCTGTTTTACGCGTTAAAACGCAGATTAAAACTCAAAACGTGCTGTTTTGCTAAAATAAGCATTTTTCAGCATTTTTAGATCGTTGAAATCGTTCAAATAGACGCAATATTGGCAAAAACGAATAATAAAAAATTCCTCGTTTTTATGCTGTTTTTACGCGTTAAAACGCAGATTAAAGCTCAAAAGAGCGTGCTGTTTTGTTAAAATAAGCATTTTTCAAGCATTTGATCCCGTTGAAATCGTTTCAAATAGAAGCAATATTAATAAAAACGAATAATAAAAATTCGTCGTTTTGCGCGTTAAAACGCAGATTAAACTCAAAACGTGCTGTTTTGCAAAATAAGCATTTTCAAGCATTTTAGATCGTTTGGAAATCGTTCAAATGGGCGCAATATTAATAAAACGAATAATAAAATTTCGTCGTTTTTATGCTGTTTTGCGTTAAAACGCAGATTAAAACTCAAAACGTGCTGTTTTGCTAAAATAAGCATTTTCAAGCATTTTGAGTCGTTGTCCACGTTCAAATAGACGCAATAAAATAAAAACGAATAATAAAAATTTCGTCGTTTTTGTAGCATATTTTACGCGTTAAAACGCAGAATAAAGCTCAAAACGTGCTGTTTTTGCTAAAATAAGCATTTTTCAAGCATTTTAGATCGATTTGAAATCGATTTAGGAAATAGACGCAATAGTAATAAAAACGAATAATAAAATTTCGTCGTTTTATGCTGTTTTACGCGTTAAGAAACGCAGATTAAAGCTCAAAACGTGCTGTTTTGCTAAAATAAGCATTTTCAAGCATTTTTAGATCGTTGAAATCGTTCAAATAGAAGCAATATTAATAAAACGGGCAATAACAAGTGTGCGTTTTTATGCTGTTTTTACGCGTTAAACGCAGATTAAAACTCAAAACGTGCTGTTTTTGCTAAAATAAGCATTTTCAAGCATTTTTGAATCGTTGAAATCGTTCAAATAGACGCAATAAAATAAAACGAATAATAAAAATTTCGTCGTTTTATGCTTGTTTGGGATTAAAACGCAGAATAATAAAACTCAAAACACATTATGTTTGCTAAAATAAGCATTTTCAAGCATTTTAGATCGTTGAAATCGTTGGAAATAGACGCAATAATGTAAAAACGAATAATAAAAATTTCGTCGTTTTTATGCTGTTTTACGCGTTAAAACGCAGATTAAAGCTCAAAACGTGCTGTTTTGCACAAAATAAGCATTTTCAAGCATTTTAGATCGTTGAAATCGTTCAAATAGACGCAATAAAAATATAAAACGAATAATAAAAATTTTGTCGTTTTTTATGCTGTTTTTACGCGTTAAAACGCGAGAATAAAGCTCAAAACGTGCTGTTTTGCTAAAATAAGCATTTTCAAGCATTTTTAGATCGTTGAAATCGTTCCAAATAGACACCAATAAAAATAAAAACGAATAATAAAAATTTCGTCGTTTTTATGCTGTTTTACGCGTTAAACGCAGAATAAAGCTCAAAACGTGCTGTTTGCTACAAAATAAGCATTTTCAAGCATTTTTAGATCGTTGAAATCGTTGAAATAGAGCCTGTGTAAAAAACGAATAATAAAGCTACAATCGTTTTATGCTGTTTTACGCGTTAAAACGCAGATTAAAAGCTCAAAACGTGCTGTTTTTGCTAAAATAAGCATTTTCAAGCATTTTAGATCGTTAAAATCGTTCAAATGGAGCGCAATAAAAATATAAAACGAATAATAAAAATTTTAATGCGTTTTATGCTGTTTTACGCGTTAAAACGCAGAATAAAGCTCAAAACGTGCTGTTTTGCTTAAAATAAGCATTTTCAAGCATTTTAGATCGTTGAAATCGTTCAAATAGACGCAATATTAATAAAAACGAATAATAAAAAATTCGTCGTTTTACATGCTGTTTTACGCGTTAAAACGCAGATTAAAGCTCAAAACGTGCTGTTTTGCTAAAATAAGCATTTCCAAGCATTTTAGATCGTTGAAATCGTTCAAAATGGGCGCAATATTAATAAAAACGAATAATAAAAATTCGTCGTTTTATATGCTTTTGTTTTACGCGTTAAAACGCAGATTAAAAGCTCAAAACGTGCTGTTTGCTAAAATAAGCATTTTCAAGCATTTTTAGATCGATTTAGAAAATCGTTCAAATAGACGCAATATTAATAAAAACGAATAATAATAAAAAATTTCGTCGTTTTTATGCTGTTCTACGCGTTAAAACGCAGATTCAAAAGCTCAAAACGTGCTGTTTTGCTAAAATAATCATTTTCGGCGTTTAGATCGTTGAAATCGTTCAAATAGACGCAATATTAATAAAAAACGAATAATAAAAAAATTCGTCGTTTTTATGCTGTTTTTACGCGTTAAAACGCAGATCAAAGCTCAAAACGCTGTTTTGCGCACAAAATAAGCATTTTCCAAGCGGTACAGATCGTTTAAGAATCGTTTCCGATAGACGCAATAGTAAATAAAAACGGAATAATAAAAAAATCGTCGTTTTATGCTGTTTGCGCGTTAAAACGCAGATTAAAAGCTCAAAACGTGTTTGTTTTGCTAAAATAGCATTTTCAAGCATTTTAGATCGTTGAAATCGTTCAAATAGACGCAATAAAAATAAAAACGAATAATAAAAAGAATTTCGTCGTTTTTATGCTGTTTTACGCGTTAAAACGCAGAGTAAAGCTCGAAACGTGCTGTTTTTGCTGCGATAAAGCGCATTTCAAGCATTTTAGATCGTTGAAATCGTTCAAATAGAAGCAATATTAATAAAAACAGATAATAAAAAATTCGTCGTTTTTTATGCTTTGTTTTTACGCGTTAAAAACGCAAATTAAAGCTCAAAACGTGCTGTTTTAATAAAATAAGCATTTTTTTCAAAGCATTTTTTTTTAGATCGTTGAAATCCCGTTCAAATAGACGCAATATTAATAAAAAACGAATAGCCAGAATTCGTCGTTTTTTATGCTGTTTTACGCGTTAAATGCAGATTAAAAGCTCAAAACGTGCTGTTTTGCTAAAATAAGCTTTTTTAAACATTTTAAAAATTTGTCGTTAAATGTATTAAAAAAGAAAAAAAAAAGCGTTTTTAGGTTTTCCTTAAAAGAAAAAAGTAAAAGGGCTTTTTCAAAAAAAGGGCCCAAATTTTAAGTAAAAATCGTTTAAGCTTTATTAAAACAAAAAAAAACTCTTTTGTTTTTTTAAAAAAGATTAAAACTAAAACGTTGGTTAAAAAAAGTTTTTTAAATTTTTTAACTTTAAATTTCTAAAGCTTAAAAAAAAAAAAACGAAAAAAAAAAAACGTCGTTTTTATTGTTTTAGCTTAAAACCGTTAAACTAAAAATTTTTTTAAAAAAGTTTTAAATTTTGTCGTTAAATCGTTAAATAAAGCAAAAAAAAAAAACTAAAAACGTCGTTTTTTTTTTGCTTAAAACGCTTCAAAGGCTTTTTTAAAAAAAATTTTTTCAAATTTTGTCGTTAAACGTTAAAAGCGCAATATTAATAAAAACGAATAAAAAAAATTCGTCGTTTTTATGCTTTTTTTACCCCTTTAAAAAACGCTTTTTAAAAACTCAAAACGTGTTTTTTTTGCTAAAATAACTTTTTTCAAGCATTTTAGATCGTTGAAATCGTTCAAAAAAAGCAATAAAAATAAAAACGAATAAAAAAAAATTTCGTCGTTTTTATGCTTTTTTACGCGTTAAAACGCAGATTAAAGCTAAAAAACGTGCTGTTTTCAAAATAAGCATTTTCAAGCATTTTAGATCGTTAAAATCGTTAAAAATAAAAGCAATAAAAAAAAAAACGAATAAAAAAAATTTTCTGTTTTTTGCTGTTTTACGCGTTAAAACGCAGTTTAAAAAGCTCAAAAGGGCTGTTTTGCTAAAAAAAGGCTTTTTCCAAGCATTTTAGATCGGGGGAAATCGTTCAAATAAAAAGCAATATTAAAAAAACGAATAAAAAAAATTCCCGTTTTTTTTTATGCTGTTTTACGGCGCAGATTAAAGCTCAAAACGTGCTTTTTTGGGAAAAATAAGAAATTTTCAAGCTTTTTAAAGATCGTTGAAATCTTTCCCAAATAAAAGCAATAAAAAAAAAAACGTTTAAAAAAAAATTTCGTCTTTTTTTATGCTGTTTTTGCAAAAAATTTTTTTCAAAGCATTTTAGATCGTTGAAATCGTTAAAAATAAAAGCAATTTTTAAAAAAACGAATAAAAAAAATTTCGCCTTTTTTTATGCTGTTTTACGGGGTTAAAAACGCGAAAAAAAAGCTCAAAACGTGCTTTTTTTCCCCAAAAATAAGCTTTTTTCAAGCTTTTTTAGATCGTTGAAATCGTTCAAATAGACGCAATATTAAAAAAAACGAATAAAAAAAATTTCCTTTTTAAATGCTTTTTTTACGCGTTAAAACGCAGTTTAAAAGCTCAAAACGTGCTGTTTTGCTAAAATAAGCTTTTTTCAAGCATTTTTAGATCTTTGAAATGTTTAAAAATAGAAGCAATATTAAAAAAAAACAAATAATAAAAACGTCGTTTTTTCTTTTAGCTTAAAAGCAAAAAAAATAAAACCTTTTTAAAATAAGTTTTTAAAAAAATTTTAATTTAAATCGTTAAATGCGTAAAAATAAAACGAATAATAAAAATTCGTCGTTTTATGCTGTTTTTACGCGTTAAAAACGCAGATTAAAAGCTCAAAACGTGCTGTTTTGCTAAAATAAGCATTTTCAAGCATTTTAGGATCGTTGAAATCGTTCAAATAGATAAATAAAATAAAAAACGAATAATAAAAATTCTGTCGTTTTATAAGCTGTTTTACGCGTTAAAACGCAGAGTAAAGCTCAAAACGCGCTGTTTTGCTAAAATAAGCATTTTCAAGCATTTTAGATCGCTGGAAATGTTCAAATAGAAGCAATATTAATAAAAACGAATAATAAAAAAATTCGTCGTTTTATGCTGTTTTACGCGTTAAAACGCAAATTAAAAGCTCAAAACGTGCTGTTTTGCTAAAATAAGCAATTTTCAAGCATTTTAGATCGTTGAAATCGTTCAACAGACGCAATAATAAAAACGAATAATAAAAATTCGTCGTTTTATGCTGTTTACGCGTTAAAACGCAGATTAAAGCTCAAACGTGCTGTTTTGTTGTAAATAAGCATTTTCAAGCATTTTAGATCGTTGGAAATCGTTCAAATAAAAGCACATAATATAAACGAATAATGTAAATTCGTCGTATTTGCGCTGTTTTACGCGTTAAACGCAGTTTAAAAGCTCAAAACGTAGTTGTTTTACTAAAATAAGCATTTTCAAGCATTTTAGATCGTTGAAATCACCAAATAGAAGCAATATTAATAAAAAACGAATAATAAAATTCGTCGTTTTATGCCGTTTTACGCGTTAAAACGCAGATTAAAGCTCAAAACGCCGTTTTGCTAAAATAAGCATTTTCAAGCATTTTAGATCGTTGAACCGTTCAAATAGACGCAATAAAAATAAAACGACAATAAAATTTCGTCGTTTTGTGTTGTTTTACGCGTTAAAACGCAGATTAAAGCTCAAAACGTGCTGTTTTGCTAAAATAAGCATTTTCAAGCATTTTAGATCGTTGAAATCGTTCAAATAGAAGCAATATTATAAAAAAAAAACGAATAATAAAAAATTGCCGATTTTATGCTGTTTTACGCGTTAAAACGCAGATTAAAGCTCAAAACGTGCTGTTTTGCTAAAATAAGCATTTTCAAGCATGTTAGATCGTTGAAATCGTTCAAATAGACGCAATAAAAAATAAAAAACGATTAATGCAAAATTTCGTCGTGTTTATGCTGCTTTACGCGTTAAAACGGTGAATAAAGCCCAAATAAAGGTTTTGCTAAATAAGCATTTTCAAGCATTTTAGATCGTTGAAATCGTTCAAATAGACGCAATATTAATAAAAACGAATAATAAAAAATTCTGTCGTTTTATGCTGCTTCTTACGCGTTAAAACGCAGATTAAAAGCTCAAACGTGTGCTGTTTTGCTAAAATAAGCATTTTCAAGCATTTTAGATCGTTGAAATCGTTCAAATAGACGCAATATTAATAAAAACGAATAATAAAAATTTCGTCCTTTTTTATGCTGTTTTACGTTAAAACGCAGATTAAAGCTCTCAAAACGTGCTGTTTTGCTAAAATAAGCATTTTCAAGCATTTTAGATCGTTGAACGTTCAAATAGAAGCAATATTAGCCAAAAAACGAATAATAAAAATTCGTCGTTTTATGCTGTTTTACGCGTTAAAACGCAGATTAAAGCTCAAAACGGTGCTGTTTTGCTAAATAAGCATTTTCAAGCATTTTAGATCGTTGAAATCGTTCAAATAGACGCAATAAAAAATAAAACGAATAATAAAAATTTCCGTCGTTTTTATGTTGTTTTACGCGTTAAAACGCAGAATAAAGCTCAAACGTGCTGTTTTGTTAAACAAGCATTTTTCAAGCATTTTAGATCGTTGAAATCTTCGTTCAGGCCAGACGCGAATATTAATAAAAACGAATAATAAAAAAATTTCGTCGTTTTTATGTTGCTTTACGCGTTAACACGCAGGATTAAAAGCTCAAAACGTGCTGTTTTGCTAAAATAAGTATTTTCAAGCATTTTAGATCGTTGAAATCGTTCAAATAGAAGCAATATTAATAAAAACGAATAATAAAAAATCTGTCGTTTTTATGCTGTTTCACGCTAAAACGCAGATTAAAGCTCAAACGTGCTGTTTTGCTAAAAATAAGCATTTTCAAGCATTTTAGATCGTTGAAATCGTTCAAATAGAAGCAATATTAATAAAAAAACGAATAATGTACCCGTCGTTTTATGCTGTTTACGCGTTAAAAAACGCAGATTAAAAGCTCAAACGTGCTGTTTTGCTAAAATAAGCATTTTCAAGCATTTTAGATCGTTGAAATCGTTCAAATGGACGCACATTACTAAAAACGAATAATAAAAATTTCGTCGTTTTATGCTGTTTTACGTTAAACGCAGATTAAAGCTCAAACGTGCTGTTTTGCTAAAATAAGCATTTTCAAGCATTTGCATCGTTGAAATCGTTCAAATAGACGCAATAAAAATAAAAACGAATAATAAAAATTTCGTCGTTTTATGCTGTTTTACGCGTTAAAACGCAGAATAGCTCAAACGTGCTGTTTTGCTAAAATAAGCATTTTCAAGCATTTTAGATCGTTGAAATCGTTCAAATAGAAGCAATATAAATAAAAACGAATGCACGCGTACCCGTCGTTTTATATGCTGTTTTACGCGTTAAAATCCGCAGATTAAAGCTCGCAAACGTGCTGTTTTGCTAAAATAAGCATTTTCAAGCATTTTAGATCGTTGAAACGTTCAAATAGACGCAACAAAACGAAAACGAATAATAAAATTTTGCCGTTTTTTATGCTGTTTTATGTTAAACGCAGAATAAAGCTCAAACGTGCTGTTTGCTAAAATAAGATTAAGCATTTTAGATCAAGCGAAATCGTTCAGCCAGACGCAATATTAATAAAAACGAATAATAAAAAATTTCGTCGTTTTTATGTTGTTTACGTGAAAACGCAGATTAAAGCCTCAAAACGTGCTGTTCATAAAATACATTTTCAAGCATTTTAGATCGTTGAATCGTTCAAATATAGCTACGCTAATAAAAACGAATAATGTACCCGTCGTTTTATGCTGTTTACGCGTTAAAAGTAGATTAACGCTCAAACGTGCTGTTTTGCTAAAAATAAGCATTTTCAAGCATTTTAGATCGTTGAAACGTCGCAAACAGAAGCACATTAATAAAACGAATAATAAAAATTCGTCGTTTTTATGCTGTTTACGCGTTAAAACGCAGATTAAAGCTCAAAAACGTGCTGTTTTGCTAAAATAAGCATTTTCAAGCATTTTAGATCGCTGAAATCGTTCACGGACGCACATTAATTAAAAACGAATAATAAAAAATTTCGTCGTTTTTGCTGTTTTACGCGTTAAAACGCAGATTAAAGCTCAAAACGTGCTGTTTTGCTAAAATAAGCATTTTCAAGCATTTTAGATCGTTGAAATCGTTCACATAGACGCAATAAAAATAAAAACGAATAATAAAAATTTCGTCGTTTTATACTGTTTTACGTGCGTTAAACGCAGAATAAAGCTCAAAACGTGCTGTTTTGCTAAAATAAGCATTTTCAAGCATTTTAGATCGTTGAAATCGTTCAAATAGACGCACAAAATAAAAACGAATAATAAAAATTCTCTGCCGTTTTTATGCTGTTTTACGCGTTAAAACGCAGAATAAAGCCCAAATGCGCTGTTTTGGCTAAAATAAGCATTTCACATTTTTAGATCGCTGGAAACGTTCAAATAGACGCACATTAATAGTAAAACGAATAATAAAAATTTCGTCGTTTTTATGCTGTTTACGCGTTAAAACGCAGATTAAAGCTCAAAACGTGCTGTTTTTGCCAAAATAAGCATTTTCAAGCATTTTAAATCGTTGAAATCGTTCAAATAGAAGCAATATTAATAAAAAACGGATAATAAAAATTCGTCGTTTTTATGCTGTTTTACGCGTTAAAACGCAGATTTGCTCAAAACGTGCTGTTTTGCTAAATAAGCATTTTCAAGCATTTTAGATCGCTGGAAATCTTCAAATAGACGCGCAATATTAATAAAAAACGAATAATAAAAAATTCTGCCGTTTTTATGCTGTTTACGCGTTAAAACGCAGATTAAAAGCTCAAAACGTGCTGTTTTGCTAAAATAAGGCTTTCACATTTTAGATCGTTTGTTCGTTCAAATATGAAGCAATATTAACAAAAACTAAATTACCGTAAATCTTTTCGTCGTTTTATGTTGTTTTACGTTAAAACGCAGATTAAAGCTCAAAACGCTGTTTTGCCAGCCAGCGATTTTCTCGCTACTTTTGTGATCGTTGAAATCGTCTGTCGGACGCAATATTAAATAAAACGAATAATAAAATTTCTGCCGTTTTATGCTGTTTTACGCGTTAAAAACGCAGATTAAGCTCAAAACGTGCTGTTTTGCTAAAATAAGCATTTTCTGCCATTTTAGATCGCCGGAAATGTTCAACAGACGCAAATAAAAATAAAAAAACGAATAATAAAATTTCTGTCGTTTTATGCTGTTTTACGCGTTAAACGCGAATAAAGCTCAAACGTGCTGTTTTGCTAAAATAAGCATTTCTTTCAAGCATTTGATCGTTGAAATCGTTCAAATAGAAGCAATATTAATAAAAAACGAATAATGCACCTGTCGTTTTATGCTGTTTTACGCGTTAAAACGCAGATTAAAGCTCAAAAACGTGCTGTTTTTACAAACGCTACTTCAAGCATTTTAGATCGTTGGAAATCGTTCAAATAGACGCATAAAAATAAAAACGAACAATAAAAATTTCTGGTCGTTTTATGCTGTTTTACGCGTTAAAACGCAGATTAAAAGCTCAAACGTGCCGCCGCTAAAATGTTTACGCTACTTAGATCGTTGAAATCAAGTTCAAACAGACGCAATATTAATAAAAACGAATAATAAAAATTCGTCATACTTTATGTTGTTTACGCGTTAAACGCAGATTAAAGCTCAAAACGTGCTGTTTTGCTAAAATAAGCATTTTCAAGCATTTTAGATCGTTGAAATCGTTCAAATAGAAGCAATATTAATAAAAACGAATAATAAAAAAATTCGTCGTTTTATGTTGTTTTACGCGTTAAAACGCAGATTAAGCTCAAAACGTGCTGTTTTGCTAAAAATAAGTACTTTCGCGCATTTTAGATCGTTGAAATCGTTCAAAATGGACGCAATATTAATAAAAAACGAATAATAAAAAATTTCTGTCGTTTTGTGAAGGTCACGTTAAAACGCAGATTAAAGCTCAAACGTGCTGTTTTGCTAAAATAAGTATTTTCAAGCATTTTAGATCGTTGAAATCGTTCAAATAGACGCAATAAAAATAAAAACGAATAATAAAAATTTTCACCGTTTTGCGTGCTGTTTACGCGTTAAAACGCAGAATAAAGCCCAAACGTGCTGTTTTGCTAAATAAGCATTTTTCAAGCATTTTAGATCGCTGAAATCGTCTCAAATAGAAGCAATATTAATAAAACGAATAATAAAGTACCCGTCGTTTTATGCTGTTTGCCGCGTTAAAACGCGATTAAAAGCCCAAACGTGCTGTTTTAAAATAAGCATTTTCAAGCATTTTGTGATCGCTGGAACGTTCAAATAGACGCATTAAAAAATAAAAAACGAACAACAAAAATTTCGTCGTTTGCCGTTTTACGCGTTAAAAACGCAGACAAAAGCTCAAAACGTGCTGTTTTTGCTAAAATAAGCATTTTCAAGCAATTTTAGATCGTTGAAATCGTTCAAATAGACGCATATTAATAAAACGAATAATGTTCCCTCGTTTTATGCTGCTTTACGCTAAAACGCAGATTGCTCAAACGTGCTGTTTTGCTAAAATAAGCATTTCAAGCATTTTAGATCGTTGAAATCGTTCAAATAGCAATATTAATAAAAACGAATAATAAAAATTGTCGTTTTACGCGTTAAAACGCAGATTTAAAGCTCAAAACGTGCTGTTTTGCTGGGCAAATAAGCATTTTCAAGCATTTACTGCTTGAAATCGTTCAAATGGACGCAATATTAATAAAAAACGAATAATAAAAATTTCGTCGTTTTTATGCTGTTTTACTGCGTTAAAACGCAGATTAAAAGCTCAAAACGTGCTGTTTTGCTAAAATAAGCATTTTCAAGCATTTTAGATCGTTGAAATTGTCTAAATAGGCGCTAAATAAAAAATAAAACGAATAAAATTTCGTCGTTTTAGTTATTTTACGCGTTAAAACGCAGAATAAAGCTCGCAAACGTGCTGTTTTGCTAAAATAAGCATTTTCAAGCATTTTAGATCGTTGAAATCGCTTGAAATAGACGCAATATTAATAAAAACGAATAATGTACTCTGTCGTTTTATGTTGTTTTACGCGTTAAAACGCAGATTAAAGCTCAAAACGTGCTGTTTTGCTAAAATGGGCATTTTCAAGCATTTTAGATCGTTGAAATCGTTCAACAGGAAGCACATTAATAAAAAACGAATAATAACAAATTCGTCGTTTTATGTTGCTCTTTTACGCGTTAAAAACGCAGATAAAAGCTCAAAACGTGCTGTTTTGCTAAACAAGCATTTTCAAGCATTTTAGATCGTTGAAATCGTTCAAATAGACGCAATAAAATAAAAACAATAAAATTTCGTCGTTTTTATAAAGTTGTTTTACGCTGTTAAAAATCGCAGAATAAAGCCTGCAACGTGCTGTTTTGCTGTTAAATAAGCATTTTCAAGCATTTTAGATCGTTGAAATCGTTGGAAATAGACGCACATTAATAAAAAACGAATAATAAAAATTTCTGTCGTTTTGTGAGGTGCTGCCTTTACGCGTTAAAACGCAGATTAAAGCTCAAACGTGCTGTTTTGCTAAAAATAAGTATTTTCAAGCATTTACGAAATCGTTCAAATAGACGCAATAAAAATATAGTAAAACGAATAATAAAATTTTGTCGTTTTTATGCTGTTTTACGCGTTAAAACGCAGAATAAAAGCTCAAACGTGCTGTTTTGCTAAAATAAGCATTTTCAAGCATTTTGTGATCGTTGAAATCGTTCAAATAGACGCATGCACAAAAAACGAATAATAAAAATTTCTGTCGTTTTATAAAGTTGCTTTACGCGTTAAACGCAGAATAAAGCTCAAAACGTGCTGCCTTTGCTAAAATAAGCATTTTCAAGCATTTAGATCGTTGAACTGCTGAAGAGACAATATTAATAAAAAAACGAATAACAAAAATTTCTGTCGTTTTTATGCTGTTTTACGCGTTAAACGCAGATTAAAGCTCAAAACGCGCTGTTTTGCTAAAATAAGTACTTTTCAAGCATTTTAGATCGTTGAAATCGTTCAAATAGACGCAATAAAAATATAAAAACGAATAAAAATTTTGTCGTTTTGTGTTGTTTTACGCGTTAAAACGCAGAATAAAGCTCAAACGTGCTGTTTTGCTAAAATACGCTATTTTAGACGTTGAAATCGTTCAAATAGACGCACATTAATAAAAACGAATAATAAAAAATTCGTCGTTTTATGCTGTTTTACGCGTTAAAAACGCAGATTAAAGCTCAAAACGCGCTGTTTTGCTAAAATAAGTATTTTCAAGCATTTTAGATCGTTGAAATCGTTCAGCCTAGACGCAATATTAATAAAAACCTGAATAATAAAAATTATATGTTGTTTTTACGTTAAAACGCAGATTAAAAGCTCAAACGTGCTGTTTTGCTAAAATACATTTCGCCACGTGATCGTTGAAATCGTTCAAATACGCAACATTAATAAAAACGAATAATAAAAATTTCGTCGTTTTATGCTGTTTTACGCGTTAAACGCAGATTAAAGCCCAAAACGTGCTGTTTTGCTGTACAATCATTTTCAAGCGTTTTAGATCGTTGAAATCGTTCAACAGATGCAATATTAATAAAAACGAAATACTGCGTACCCACGCTTTATGCTGTTTTACGCGTTAAAACGCAGATCAAAGCTCAAAACGCTGTTTTGCTAAAATAAGCATTTTCAGCGATGACTGAAATCGTTCAAATAGACGCAATATTAATAAAAACGAATAATAAAAAAATCGTCGTTTTATGCTGTTTTACGCGTTAAAACGCAGATTAAAAGCTCAAAACGTTGTTTTGCTAAAATAAGCATTTTCAAGCATTTTAGATCGCTGGCACCGTTCAAATAGACGCAATAAAAAATAAAACGAATAATAAAAATTTGCCGTTTTATGCTGTTTTACGCGTTAAAACGCAGAGTAAAGCTCAAACGTGCTGTTTTAGCTAAAATAAGCATTTTCAAGCATTTTAGATCGTTGAAATCGTTCAAATAGAAGCACATAATAAAAAAACGAATAATAAAAATTCGTCGTTTTTTATGCTGTTTTACGCGTTAAACGCAAATTAAAGCTCAAAACGTGCTGTTTTGCTAAAAAATAAGCATTTTCAAGCATTTTAGATCGTTGAAATTGTCTACCGACGCATGTTTAAATAAAAAACGAACAGAAAATTCGTCGTTTTATGCTGTTTTACGCGTTAAATGCAGATTAAAGCTCAAAACGCGCTGTTTTGCTAAAATAAGCATTTTCAAGCATTTTAGATCGCTGAAATCGTTCAAATAGAAGCAATATTAATAAAACCGAATAATAGAAAATTCGTCGTTTTATGCGTTGTTTTGCACGCGTTAAAACGCAGACAGCCCAAAAGGGCTGTTTTGCTAAAATAAGCATTTCCAAGCATTTTAGATCGTTGAAATCGTTCAAATAGACGCAACATGTAATGTAAAACGAATAATAAAAAATTCGTCGTTTTTATGTTGTTTTACGTTAAAAACGCAGATTAAAGCTCAAAAACGTGCTGTTTTGTTAAAATAAGCATTTTCAAGCATTTTTAGATCGTTGAAATCGTTCAAATAGAAGCAATATTAATAAAAACGAATAATGCGTACCGTCGTTTTTATGCTGTTTTACGCGTTAAAAACGCGTGATTAAAGCTCAAAACGTGCTGTTTTTACTAAAACAGCTACTTTCAAGCATCGACGCTGAAATCGTTCAAATAGAAGCAATATTAATAAAAACGAATAATAAAAAATTTCGTCGTTTTATGTTTTTACGCGTTAAAACGCAGAATAAAGCTCAAAACGTGCTGTTTTGCTAAAAATAAGTATTTCAAGCATTTTAGATCGTTGAAATCGTTCAACAGACGCGCAATATTAATAAAAAAAACGAATAAATAAAAAATTCGCCGTTTTTGGCGTTGCTCTTACGCGTTAAAAACGCAGACAAAAGCTCAAAACGTGCTGTTTTGCTAAAATAAGCATTTTCAAGCATTTTTAGATCGTTGAAATCGTTCAAATAGACGCAATATTAATAAAACGAATAATAAAAATCTGCCGTTTATATGCTGTTTACGCGTTAAAACGCAGATTAAAGCTCAAAACGTGCTGTTTTGCATAAAATAAGCATTTTCAAGCATTTTGTGATCGTTGAAATTGCCCAACAGACGCAATATTAATAAAAACGAATAATAAAAAATTCTGTCGCTTTTATGCTGTTTTACGCGTTAAACGACAAAAGCTCAAAACGTGCTGTTTTGCTAAAATAATCATTTTCGCTGTTTTAGATCGTTGAAACTGTTCAAATAGAAGCAATATTAATAAAAAACCCAATAATAAAAATTCGTCGTTTTATGCTGTTTTACGCGTTAAAACGCGATTAAAGCTCAAAACGTGCTGTTTTGCTAAATAAGCATTTTCAAGCATTTTAGATCGTTGAAATCGTTCAAATAGACGCAATATTAATAAAAACGAATAATAAAAAATCTGGGTCGTTTTATGCTGTTTTACGCGTTAAAACGTAGATTAAAGCTCAAACGTGCTGTTTTGCTAAAATAAGAATTTTCAAGCATTTTAGATCGTTGAAATCGTTCAACACGCAATATTAAAAAAAAACGAATAATAAAAAATTGTCGTTTTATGTTGTTTTACGCTAAAAACGCAGATTAAAGCTCAAACGTTGTTTTGCTAAAATAAGTATTTTCAAGCATTTTAGATCGTTGAAATCGTTCAAATAGAAGCAATATTAATAAAACGAATAATAGAAAATTCGTCGTTTTATGCTGTTTTTACGCGTTAAAACGCAGATTAAAGCTCAAAAGGGCCGTTTTACAAAATAAGCATTTTCAAGCATTTTAGATCGTTGAAATCGTTCAAATAGACGTGCAATATTAATAAAAAACGAATAATAAAATTCGTCGTTTTTATGTTGTTTACGCGTTAAAACGCAGATTAAAGCTCAAAACGTGCTGTTTTGTTAAAATAAGCATTTTTCAAGCATTTTAGATCGTTGAAACTGTTCAAATAAAAGCAATATTAATAAAAACGAATAATAAAAATCTGTCGTTTATGCTGTTTTAGTGCCAAACCAGATTAAAGCTCAAAACGTGCTGTTTTACTAAAATAAGTATTTTCAAGCATTTTGATCGTTAAAACCGTTCAAATAGAAGCACATTAATAAAACGAATAATGTAAAATTCGTCGTTTTTATGCTGTTTTACGCGTTAAAACGTAGATATTCAAAACGTGCTGTTTTGCTAAATAAGCATTTTCAAGCATTTTAGATCGTTGAAATCGTTCAATGGACGCAATATTAATAAAAACGAATAATAAAATTTCCGTCGTTTTATGCTGTTTTACGCGTTAAAACGCAGGATTAAAAGCTCAAAACGTGCTGTTTTGCTAAAATAAGCATTTTCAAGCATTTTAGATCGTTGAAATCGCTTTCAAATATGAAGCTAATATTAATAAAACGAATAATAAAAATTCGTCGTTTTTATGCTGTTTTACGCTAAACGCAGATTAAAGCTCAAAAGCATTTTCGCATTTTAGATCGTGAAATCGTTCAAAGACGCAATTAAAAAAAAACGAATAAAAATTCGCTTTTTTATGTGTTTTAGGGTTAAAAAACGCAGATTAAAGCTAAAAACGTGCTGTTTTGCTAAAAAAAGCATTTTCAAGCATTTTAGATCGTTGAAATCGTTCAAATAGACAGCAATATTAATAAAAAACGAATAAAAAAAAATTCGTCGTTTTATGCTGTTTAGCGTTAAAACGCAGATTAAAGCTCAAAACGTGCTGTTTTGCAAAAATTTAAGCATTTTCAAGCATTTTAGATCGTTTGAAATCGTTCAAATAGACGCAATAAATAAAAAACGAATAATAAAATTGTCGTTTTATGCTGTTTTACGCGTTAAAACGAGATTAAAGCTCAAAACGTGCTGTTTTGTTTAAAATAAGCATTTTCGCATTTTGGGTCGTTGAAATCGTTCAAATAGAAGCAATTTTAAATAAAAACGAATAATAAAAATTCGTCGTTTTATGCTGTTTTACGCGTCAAAACGCAGATTAAAGCTCAAACGTGCTGTTTTCTAAAATAAGCATTTTCAAGCATTTTGATCGTTGAAATCGTTCAAATAGACGCAATATTAATAAAAACGAATAATAAAAATTCGTCTTTTTTATGCTGTTTTACGCGTTAAAACGCAGATTAAAGCTCAAACGTGCTGTTTTGCTAAAATAAGCATTTTCAAGCATTTTAGATCGTTAAAATTCGTTCAAATAGAAGCAAATTAATAAAACGAATAATAAAATTCGTCGTTTTATGCTGTTTTACGCGTTAAAACGCAGATTAAAGCTAAAAACGTGCTGTTTTGCTAAAATAAAGCATTTTCAAGCATTTTAGATCGCTGAAATCGTTCAAATAGACGCAATAAAAATAAAAAACGAATAATGTACTCGTCGTTTTATGTTGTTTACGCGTTAAAACGTAGCAGAATAAAAGCCCAAATGCGCTGTTTTGCTAAATAAGCATTTTCAAGCATTTTGCGATCGCTGAAATCGTTCAACAGACGCGCAATACACAAAAACGAATAATAAAAATTTCGTCGTTTTATAAGCCGTTTTACGCGTTAAAACGCAGATTAAAAGCTCAAACGCGCTGTTTTGCTAAAATAAGCATTTTCGCTAATTTTAGATCGCCGAAATCGTCTCAAATAGAAGAAATATTAATAAAAAACGAATAATAAAAATCTTCGTGGTTTTATGCTGTTTTACGTTTAAAACGATTAAAAGTTAAAATCGTGCTGTTTTGCTAAAATAAGCATTTTCAAGCATTTTAGATCGTTGAAATCGTTCAAATAGACGCAATAAAAATAAAAAAAACGAATAATAAAAATTTCGTCGTTTTATGCCGTTTTATGCTAAAACGCAGAATAAAAGCTCAAAACGTGCTGTTTTGCTGCTAAAATAAGCATTTTCAAGCATTTTAGATCGTTGAAATCGTTCAAATAGACGCAAATATTAATAAAACGAATAATAAAAAATTCTGTCGTTTTTATGCTGTTTTACGCGTTAAAACGCAGATTAAAGCTCAAAACGCTGTTTTGCTAAACAAGCATTTTCAAGCATTTTGCGATCGCTGAAATCGTTCAAATAGAAGCAAATATTAACAAAAACGAATAATAAAAAAATTCGTCGTTTTCATGCTGTTTTACGCGTTAAAACGCAGATTAAAGCTCAAAACGTGCTGTTTTGCTAAAATAAGCATTTTCAAGAATTTTAGATCGTTGAAATCGTTCCGCTAAATAGAAGCAATATTAATAAAAAACGAATAATAAAAATCTGTCGTTTTTATGCTGTTTTACGTTAAAAACGGGTGACAAAGCTCAAACGCGCTGTTTTGCTAAAATAAGCATTTTCAAGCATTTTGTGATCGCTGAAATCGTCTGCCAAATGGACGCAATATTAATAAAAACGAATAATAAAAATTTCGTCGTTTTGCCGTTCTTACGCGTTAAAACGCAGATTAAAGCTCAAACGTGCTGTTTTGCTAAAATAAGTATTTTCAAGCATTTTAGATCGTTGAAATCGTTCAAATAGACGCACACATAAATAAAAACGAATAATAAAAAATTCTTCGTCGTTTTTATACTGTTTTACGCGTTAAAAACGCGCAGAATAAAAGCTCAAACGTGCTGTTTGCTAAAATAAGCATTTTCAAGCATTTTGTGATCGTTGGAAATCGTTCAAATACGCACATAATAAAAAACGAATAATAAAATTTCGCTGTTTTATGTTGTTTACGCGTTAAAACGGCATTAAAGCTCAAAACGTGCTGTTTTGCTAAATAAGCATTTTCAAGCATTTTAGATCGTTGAAATCGTTCAAATGACGCAATATTAATAAAAAACGAATAATAAAAATTTCGTCGTTTTATGCTGTTTTACGCGTTAAAAAACGTGCGATTAAAAGCTCAAAACGCTGTTTTGCTAAAATAAGCATTTTCAAAACATTTTAGATGGTTGAAATCGTTCAAATAGACGCGCGCAATAAAAAATAAAAACGAATAATAAAATTTCGTCGTTTTATGCTGTTTTACGTTAAAACGCAGAATAAAGCTCAAAATGCGCTGTTTTGCTAAAATAAGCATTTCAAGCATTTTAGATCGCTGAAATCGTTCAAATAGACGCAATATTACAAAACGAATAATAAAATTTCTGTCGTTTTATGCTGTTTACGCGTTAAAACGCAGATTAAAGCCTTCAAAACGTGCTGTTTTGCTGCTAAAATAAGCATTTTCAAGCATTTTAGACGTTGAAATCGTTCAAATAGTCGCAATATTAATAAAAACGAATAATAAAAAAAATTTCGTCGTTTTATGCTGTTTTATGCTAAAACGCAGATTGCGCTCAAAACGCGCTGTTTTGCTGTAAATAAGCAATTTCAGCGTATTTTAGATCGTTGAAAATCGTTCAAATAGAAGCAATATTAATAAAAAACGAATAATGTAATTCGTCGTTTTATGCTGTTTTACGCGTTAAAACGCAGATTAAAGCTCAAACGTGCTGTTTTGCTAAAATAAGCATTTTCAAGCATTTTAGATCGTTGAAATCGTTCAAACAGAAGCTAACACAATAAAAACGAATAATAAAAATTCGTCGTTTTATGCTGTTTTACGCGTTAAAACGCAGATTAAAGCTCAAAACGTGCTGTTTTGCTAAAATAAGCATTTTCAAGCATTTTAGATCAAGCTGAAATCGTTCAAATAGACGCAATATTAATAAAAACGAATAATAAAAATTGTCGTTTTATGCTTTTTTACGCTTAAAACGGTTTAAAAAGCTCAAAACGCTTTTTTTGCTAAAATAAGATTTTCAAGCTTTTTTAGGGGAAATCGTTCAAATAGAAGAAATTTAATAAAAACGAATAATAAAAAACCTTTTTATGTTTTTTTACGCTTTAAAAACGCAGATTAAAGTTCAAAACGTTGTTTTGCTAAAATAAGATTTTTCGCATTTTAGATCGTTGAAACGTTAAATAGACGCAATAAATAAAAAAAAAATAAAAATTTCTGTTTTATGCTGTTTTACGCGTTAAAACGCAGATTAAACCCCAAAAACGGCTGTTTTGCTAAAATAAGCATTTTCAAGCATTTTCGATCGTTGAAATGTTCCAAATAGACGAAAATTTTAAATAAAAACGAATAAAAAAATTTCTTTTTTTTGCGTTTTACGCGTTAAAACACAGATTAAAGCTAAAAACTCTGTTTTTCAAAAAAGATTTTAAAGCATTTTGGATCGTTGAAATTTTTTCAAATAGAAGAATATTAAAAAAACTAAAAAAATTCGTCGTTTTATGCTTTTTTACGCGTTAAAACGCAGATTAAAGCTAAAAACGTGCTGTTTTGCTAAAATAAGCATTTTCAAGCTTTTTTGGATCGTTGAAACCCTTTCAAATGGGACGCAATAAAAAAAAAAAAACGAATAAAAAAAATTTCGTCTTTTTTTTTATGCTGTTTTACGCTTTAAAAACGCAAATAAACCCCAAATGTGCTGTTTTTAAAATAAGCATTTTAAACTTTTTTAGATCGTTAAAAATCGTTCAAAAGACGCAATATTAAAAAAAAACGAATAAAAAAAAAATTTCGTCGTTTTTATGCTTTTTTACGCTTTAAAAACGCAGATTAAACCCTTCAAAACGTGCTGTTTTCCCTAAAATAAGCATTTTCAAGCTTTTTAGACGTTGAAATTTTTTAAAATTAAACAATATTAAAAAAAACGAATAATAAAAATTCGTCTTTTTTATGCTTTTTTTCCGCTTTTAAAACGCAGATTAAAGCTCAAAACGTGCTTTTTTTTTGCTAAAAAAACATTTTCAAGCATTTTAGATCGGGGGAAACCCGTTCAAATAGACGCAAAAATTAATAAAAAAAAAAAAAAATTTCTTTTTTTTTTATGTTGTTTTACGCTTTAAAAACGCAGAAAAAAAGCTCAAAACGTGCTGTTTTGCTCAAATAAGCTTTTTTCAAGCTTTTTTGGATCGTTGAAACGTTCAAATAGAAGCAATATTAATAAAAAACGAATAATAGAAAATTCGTCTTTTTTATGCTGTTTTACGCGTTAAAAACGCAGATTAAAAGCTCAGAAAGGGCTTTTTTTGCTAAAATAAGCATTTTCAAGCTTTTTTAATCGTTGAAATCGTTCAAATAGACGCAATATTAAAAAAAACGAATAATAAAAAATTCTGTTTTATGTGTTTTGCGTTAAAACGCAGAAAAGCTCAAAACGTTGTTTTGGAAAATAAGTTTTCAAGCTTTTTAGATCGTTGAAATTTTCAAATAAAAAAATTTTAAAAAAAACAATAAAAAAATTCGTCGTTTTATGCTGTTTTCGTTAAAACGCAGATTAAAGGTCAAAACTCTGTTTTATAAAAATGCTTTTGCATTTTAGATCGTTGAAATCGTTCAAATGCGCAATAAAAAAAAACGAATAAAAAAATTTCGCGTTTTAGTGTTTTACGCGTTAAAACGCAGAATAAACCCCAAATGGCGTTTTGTTAAAATAAGCATTTTCGCTTTTTAATCGTTAAACCAAATAGACGCAATTAAAAAAAAACGAATAATAAAAATTTGCTTTTTTATGCGTTTTACGCTTAAAACCCAGATTAAAGCTCAAAACGTGCTGTTTTGCCAAAATAAGCATTTTCAAACATTTTGATCGTTGAAATCGTTCAAATAGAAGCAATATTAAAAAAAAAACGAATAATAAAAATTCGTCTTTTTTTGCTGTTTTACGCTTTAAAAACGCAGATTAAAGCTAAAAACGTGCTGTTTTTAAAAAAGCATTCTCAAGCTTATAGATCGTTGAAATCGTTTAAAAGACGCAAAAAAAAAAAAACGAATAAAAAAAAATTTGCGTTTCTATGCTTTTTTCGTTAAAACGCAGAATAAAGCTCAAAACGTGCTGTTTTGCAAAAAAAACATTTTCAACATTTTAGATCGTTAAAACGTTCAAATAGACGAATATTAATAAAAACGAATAATTTTCGTCGTTTTTAGCTTTTTACGCGTTAAAACGCAGTTTAAAACCAAACTCCCGTTTTCCCGCCACTTTAACGGAAACGTTCAAATAAACAAATTAATCAAAAAAAAATTCGTCGTTTTATGCTTTTTTACGCGTTAAACCAGTTTAAAAAACTCAAAAGGGCTGTTTTGCTAAAAAGCATTTTCAAGCTTTTTTAGATCGGGGAAATCTTTCAAATAGAAGAATATTAATAAAAATCGAATAATAAAAAATTGCGTTTTATGTGTTTTACGCTTTAAAAACGCAGTTTAAAACTCAAACGTGCTTTTTTGCTAAAATAAGCATTTTCAAGCATTTTAGATCGTTGAAATCGTTCAAATAGAAGCAATATTAAAAAAAAACGAATAATAAAAATTCGTCTTTTTTATGCTGTTTAGGGTTAAAAGCAGATTAAAGTTCAAAACGCGTTTTCAAAATAACATTTTCAAGCATTTTAGATCGTTGAAATCGTTCAAATAGACGCAATATTAATAAAAACGAATAATAAAAATTTCGTCGTTTTATGCTGTTTTACGCGTTAAAACACAGATTAAAGCTCAAAACGTGCTGTTTTGCTAAAATAAGCATTTTCAAGCATTTTAGATCGTTGAAATCTTTCAAATAGAAGCAATATTAATAAAAACGAATAAACTAAAAAATTCGTCGTTTTTATGCTGTTTTACGCGTTAAAACGCAGATTAAGCTCAAAACGTGCTGTTTTTGCTAAAATAAGCATTTTCAAGCATTTTAGATCGTTGGGAAATCGTTCAAATAGACGCAATAAAATAAAAACGAATAATAAAATTTCGTCGTTTTATGCTGTTTTACGCGTTAAAACGCAGAATAGAAGCAAATGTGCTGTTTTGCTAAATAAGCATTTTCAAGCATTTTAGATCGTTGAAATCGCGTTAAATAGACGCAATATTAATAAAACGAATAATAAAATTTCGTCGATTTTTTATGCTGTTTTACGCGTTAAAACGCAGATTAAACTCAAAACGTGCTGTTTTGCTAAAATAAGCATTTTCAAGCATTTTAGATCGTTGAAATCGTTCAAATAGAAGCAATATTAATAAAAACGAAAAAAAAAATTTCCGTTTTTTTTTTTTAAAAGGCCCAAAAAAAAAAAAAATTTTTTTTTTAAAAAAAAAATTTTAAAACTTTAAAAAAAAAAAGGGGAAAAAATTTAAAAAAAAAAAAAAGGGTTTTTTTTTAAAAAAAAGGGGAAAAGCCCCCTTTTTTTTTTAAAAAAAAAAAAAAAAAAAAAAATTTTTTTTTTTTTTTAAAAAAAAAAAAAAAAACCCTTTTTTTTTGAAAAAAGGGAAAAAAAAAAATTTTTAAAACGTTTTTTTAAAAAAAATTTTAAAAAAAGAAAAAAAAATTTTTAAAAAAAAAAAATTTTTTTAAAAAAAAAAAAAAAAACCCGTTTTTTTTTTAAAAGGGAAAAAGTTTTTTTTTTCCAAAAAAAATTTTAAAAAAAAAAAAAAAAAAAAAAAAAAAAATTAAAAAAACGTTTTTTTAAATTTTTCCTTTTAAAAAAAAAAAATTTTTTTAAAAAATTTTAAAAAAAAAAAAAAAAATTTTTTTTTTTTTTAAAAAAAAAACCAAAAAAATTTTTTTTTTTTTAAAAAAAAAAAAAAGGGGGTTTTGTTAAAAAAAAAATTTTTTAAAAAAAAAAAAAAAAGGGGGAAAAAAATTAAAAAAAAAAAAAAAGGTTTTTTTTTTTTTTAAAAAAAAAAAAATTTTTTTTGGCAAAATTAAAAAAAAAAATTTTTTTTTTTCTTTTAACGCTTAAAAAAAAAAAAAAAAAATTTTTTTAAAAAAATTTTTTCCAAAAAAAAAAAAAAGGTTTTAAAAAAAAAAAAAAAATTTTTTTTTTTTCCCTTTAAAAAAAAAAAAAAAAGGGTTTTTTTTTTTTAAAAAAAATTTAAAACTTTAAAAAAAAAAAAAAAAAAAAATTTTTTAAAATTTTTTTTTTTAAAATAAAAAAAAAAAAAAAAAAGGTTTTTTTTTCCAAAAAAACCAAAAAGGGAAAATTTTTTAAAAAAAAAAAACCCAAAAAAAATTTCTTTGGTTTTTTTTTAAAAAAAAAAAAAAAAAATTTCCTTTTTTTTTTTTTTTAAAAAAAGTTTTGGGGGAAAAAAAAAAAAAAAAAAAATTTTTAAAAATTTTTTTTCTTTTAAAGCTTAAAAAAAAAAAAAAAATTTTTTTTAAAATTTTTTTTAAAAAAGTTTTGGGTTTTTTGGCAAAAAAAAAAAAAAAAAATTTTTTTTAAAAAAAAAAAAAAAAAAAAAAATTTCCGGGAAAAAATTTTTTTCCGGCTTTAAAAAAAATTTTAAAAAAAAAAATTTTTTTTAAAAAAAAAAAAATTTTCCTTTTTTTTTTTTTCCTTTAAAAACCGGAAAAATTTAAAAAGGGGTTTTTTTTTTTTGGTTTTTCGGGTTTAAAAAAAAAATTTTTTAAAACCAAAAAAAAAATTTTTTTTTTTTTTGGTTTCCAAAAAAAAAAAAAAAAATTTTTAAAAAAACCCCCTTTTTTGGTTTTAAAAAATTTTAAAAAAAAAAAAAAAAAATTTTTTAAAAAAGGTTTTTTGGTTTTTTTTTAAAAAATTTTAAAAAAAATTTTTTTTAAAAAAAAAAAAAATTTTTTCCCCTTTTTTTTTTTTTCCCCAAAAAAAAAAATTTTTTTTTTTTTTTTTTTTTTTTTAAAAAAAAAAACCCAAAATTTTTTTTAAAAAAAAAAAAATTTTAAAAATTTTTTTTTTTTTTTAAAAAAAAAAAAGGGGAAAAAATTTTTTTTTTAAAAAAATTTTTTCCAAAAAAATTTTTGGGGGGCAAAATTAAAAAAAAAAATTTTTTTCGTTTTTTTTCAAAAAAGGAAAAAAAAAAAAAAAAAAATTCCTTTTTTTAAAAAAAAAAGTTTTAAAAAAAAAATTTTTTGGAAAAAAAATTTTTTAAAAGTTTTTAAAAAAAGGGGTTTTTTTTGGGAAAAAAAAAAAATTAAAAAAATTTTTTTAAAAAAATTTTTTTTAAAAAAAATTTTTAAAACCCCCCCAAAAAAAAAAAAAAAAAAATTTTTAAAAATTTTCCAAATTTTTAAAAAAAAAAAAAATAAAACCCCTTTTTTTTTTTTAAAAAAAAAAAAAAAAGGGTTTTTTTTAAAAAAAAACCAAAAAATTTTAAAAAAAGGGAAAAAAAAAAAAAAGGGGTTTTTTAAAAAAAAAACGGTTTTTAAACCTTTTTTTAAAAAAAAAAAAAAGGCTTTTTGGAAAAAATTTTTTTTCCCCCAAAAAAAAAAAAAATTTTTTTTTTTTTTAAAAAAAAAAAAAAGGGTTTTTTTTTCCCCTTTTTTTTTAAAAAAAAATTTTAAAATTTTTTCAAAAAATTTTGGGAAAAAAAAAAAAAGGGAAAAAAAATTTTTTAAAAGGAAAAAAAAATTTTTTTTTTTTTTTTTTTTAAAAAAAAAAAAATTTTTTTTTAAAAAAATTTTAAAAAAAAAAAAAAAGGGAAAAAAAAAAGGGAAAAAAGGAAAAAATTTTGGGGTTTTTAAAAAAAAAAAAAAAATTTTTTTAAAAAAAAAAAAAAATTTTTTAAAAAAAAAAAATTGCGTTTTTTTTTTTTAAAAAAAAAAAATTTTTTTTTTTTTTTTTTGGAAAAAAAATTTTTTAAAAAAAAGGGTTTTTTAAAAAAAAAAAATTTTTTTTGAAAAAAAAAAAATTTTTTTTTTTTCCAAAAAAAAAAAACCCCTTTTTTTTTTAAAAAAAAAAAAAAGGTTGCCCCCCAAAAAAAAAATTTTTTAAAAAAAAAAAAATTTTTTTTTTAAAAAAAAAATTAAAAAAAAAAAAATTTTTTTTTTAAAAAAAAAAAAAAAATTTTTTGGTAAAATAAAAAAAAAAATTTTTTTTTAAAAAAAAAAAAAAATTTTTTTTTTTAAAAAAAAAAAATTTTTTTTTTTTTTTTAAAAAAGTTTTTCCCTTTTTTTCCAAAAAGGAAAAAATTTTTTTAAAAATTTTAAAAATTTTTTTTTTTTAAAAAAAAAAATTAAAAAAATTTCCAAAGTTTTTTTTTTTAAAAAAAAAAAAATTTTTTTTTTAAAAAAAAAAATTTTAAAAAAAAAAAAAAAAAATTTTCCTTTTTTTTAAAAAAAAAACCTTTTTTTTTTTTTTAAAAAAAAAAAAAAATTTTTTGAAAAAATTTTTTAAAAACCTTTTTTTTTAAAAAAATTTAAAATTTTTTTTTAAAAAAAAAAAAAAGGGCCCCTTTTTTTTTCCAAAAAAATTTAAAATTTTTTTAAAAATTTTTTAAAAAAATTTTTTTAAAAAAAAAAAAAAATTTTTTTTTTAAAAAAAAAAAAAATTTTTTTTTTTTTTTTTTGGGGGTTTAAAAAAAATTTTTTTTTTAAAAAAAAATTTTTTTTTAAAATTTAAAAAAAAAAAAGAATTTTTTTTTTTTAAAATTTTTTTTTTTTTTTTTTAAAAAAAAAATAAAATTTCCTTTTTTAAAAAGGGTTTTTTAAGAATTTTAAAAAAAAAAATTTAAAAAAACCAAAAAAAAAAGGTTTTTTTTTTTAAAAAATTTTTTTTTTAAAAAAAAAAAATTTTTCCTTTTTTAAAAAAATTTTTTGGGAAAAAAAAAAAAAAAATTTTTTAAAAAAAAATTTTTTTTTTTTTTAAAAATTTTTTTTTGGAAAAAAAAAAAAAATTTTTTTTAAAACTTTTGTTTGAAAAAATTTTAAAAATTTGGGCTTTTTTTTAAAAAATTTAAAAATTTTTTTTTTTTTTAAAAAAAAAAAAAAAGGGGGTTTTTTTTTGGTTTTAAAAAAAAATTTAAAAACTTTTTTTTTTAAAAAAAAAAAAATTTTAAAAAAAAAATTTAAAATGGTTTTTTTTTTTAAAAAAAAAAATTTTTTTAAAGGTTTTTTGCTTTAAAAAAAAAACCCCTTTTTTTTTTTTTAAAAAAAAAAAAAAATTTTTTTAAAAAAAATTTTTTTTTTTTAAAAAAAAAAAAATTTTTTTTGTTTTGCAAAAAAGCAAAAAAAAAAGGGTTTTTTTTTAAAAAAAAATTTTTTTAAAAAAAAAATTTCCCTTTTTTTTTTTTAAAAAAAACCGAAAAAAAAAATTTTTTTGCTGTTTTGCTAAAATAAAAGCATTTTCAAGCGTTTTGGATTGTTGAAAATCGTTCAAATAGAAGCAATATTAATAAAAAACGAATAATAAAAAATTCGTCGTTTTTATGGTGTTTTACGCGTTAAAACGCAGATTAAAGCTCAAAACGTGCTGTTTTGCTAAAATAAAAGCATTTTCAAGCATTTTAGATCGTTGAAATCGTTCAAATAGACGCAATAAAATAAAAACGAATAATAAAAATTTCGTCGTTTTTATGCTGTTTTACGCGTTAAAACGCAGGGGAATAAAGCTCAAAACGTGCTGTTTTGCTAAAATAAGCATTTTCAGCATTTTTTAGATCGTTGAAATCGTTCAAATAGACGCAATATTAATAAAAACGAATAATAAAATTCGTCGTTTTTTGTGCTGTTTTACGCGTTAAAACGCAGATTAAAGCTCAAACGTGCTGTTTTTGCTTTAAAATAAGCATTTTCAAGCATTTTTAGATCGTTGAAATCGTTCAAATAGAAGCAATATTAATAAAAACGAATAATAGAAATTCGTCGTTTTTATGCTGTTTTACGCGTTAAAACGCAGATTAAAACTCAGAAAGGCTGTTTTGCTAAAATAAGCATTTTCAAGCATTTTAGATCGGTAGAAATCGTTCAAAATAGACGCAATATTAATAAAAACGAATAATAAAAAATTCGTCGTTTTTATGCTGTTTTACGCGTTAAAACGCAGATTAAAGCTCAAAACGTGCTGTTTTGGTAAAATAAGCATTTTTCAAGCATTTTAGATCGTTGAAATCGTTCCAAATAGAAGCAATATTAATAAAAACGAATAATAAAAATTCGTCGTTTTTATGCTGTTTTACGCGTTAAAACGCGGATTAAAGGTCAAAACGTGCTGTTTTACTAAAATAAGCATTTTCAAGCATTTTAGATCGTTGAAATCGTTCAAATAGAAGCAATATTAATAAAAACGAATAGCAAAAAATTCGTCGTTTTATGCTGTTTACGCGTTAAACGCAGATTAAAACTCAAACGTGCTGTTTTGCTAAAATAAGCATTTTCAGCAATTTAGATCGTTGAAATCGTTCAAATGGACGCAATATTAATAAAACGAATAATAAAAATTTCGTCGTTTTTATGCTGTTTTACGCTAAAACGCAGATTAAAACTCAAAACGATGCTGTTTTGCTAAAATAAGCATTTTCAAGCATTTTAGATCGTTGAAATCGTTCAAATAGAAGCAATATTAATAAAAACGAATAATAAAAAATTCGTCGTTTTTATGCTGTTTTACACGCGTTAAAACGCAGATTAAAGCTCAACACGTGCTGTTTTGCTAAAATTAGCATTTTCAAGCATTTTAGATCGTTGAAATCGTTCAAATAGACGCAATAAAAATAAAAAACGAATAATAAAAGTTCGTCGTTTATATGCTGTTTTACGCGTTAAAACGCAGAATAAACTCAAACGTGCTGTTTTTTTGCTAAAATAAAGCATTTTCAAGCATTTTAGATCGATTTGAAATCGTTCAAATAGAAGCAATATTAATAAAAACGAATAATAAAAAATTCGTCGTTTTTATGCTGTTTTACGCGTAAAGCACAGATTAAACTCAAAACGTGCTGTTTTGCTGGAAATAAGCATTTTCAAGCATTTTCGATCGTTGAAATCGTTCCAAATAGACGCAATATTAATAAAAAGCAGATAATAAAAATTTCGTCGTTTTATGCTGTTTTACGCGTTAAAACGCAGATTAAAGCTCAAAACGTGCTGTTTCTGCTAAAATAAGCATTTTCAAGCATTTTTAGATCGTTGAAATCTTTCAAATAGAAGTAATATTAATAAAAACGAATAATAAAAATTCGTCGTTTTTTTATGCTGTTTACGCGTTAAAACGCAGATTAAAAACTCCAAAACGTGCTGTTTGCTAAAATAAAGCATTTTCAAGCATTTTAGATCGTTGAAATCGTTCAAATAGACGCAATAAAATAAAAACGAATAATAAAGAAATTTCGTCATTTTATGCTGTTTTACGCGTTAAAACGCAGAGCCGTCATGCTGTTTTGCTTTAAAACCGGCATTTTTCGGCATTTTAGATCGTTGAAATCGTTTCAAAATAGACGCAGCCAATAATAAAACGGAATAATAAAAATTTCGTCACGTTTTTTATGCTGTTTTACGCGTTAAAACGCAGATTAAAGCTCAAACGTGCTGTTTTGCTTTAAAATAAGCATTTTCAAGCGTTTTGGATTGTTGAAATCGTTCAAATAGAAGCAATATTAATAAAAACGAATAATAAAAATTCGTCGTTTTATGGTGTTTTACGCGTTAAACGCAGATTAAAGCTCAAAACGTGCTGTTTTGTAAAATAAGCATTTTCAGCATTTAGATCGTTGAAATCGTTCAAATAGACGCAATAAAAATAAAAAACGAATAATAAAAATTTCGTCGTTTTTATGCTGTTTTACGCGTTAAAACGCAGAATAAAGCTCAAAACGTGCTGTTTGCTAAAATAACATTTTCAAGCATTTTAGATCGTTGAAATCGTTCAAAATAGACGCAGCTTCAGTAATAAAAAACGGAATAATAAAAATTCGTCGTTTTATGCTGTTTACGCGTTAAACGCAGATTAAAGCTCAAAACGTGCTGTTTTGCTAAAATAAGCATTTTCAAGCATTTTAGATCGTTGAAATCGTTCAAATAGAAGCAATATTAATAAAAACGAATAATAGAAAATTCGTCGTTTTTATGCTGTTTTACGCGTTAAAACGCAGATTAAAGCTCAGAAAGGGCTGTTTTGCTTTAAAATAAGCATTTTCAAGCATTTTAGATCGTTGAAATCGTTCAAATAGACGCAATATTAATAAAAAACGAATAATAAAAAAATTCGTCGTTTTTATGCTTTTGTTTTACGCGTTAAAACGCAGATTAAAGCTCAAAACGTGCTGTTTTGGTAAAAATAAAGCATTTTTCAAGCATTTTAGATCGTTGAAATCGTTCAAATAGAAGCAATATTAATAAAAACGAATAATAAAAAATTCGTCGTTTTATGCTGTTTTTACGCGTTAAACGCAGATTAAAAGGTCAAAACGTGCTGTTTACACAAAATAAGCATTTTCAAGCATTTTAGATCGTTGAAATCGTTCAAATAGAAGCAATATTAATAAAAAACGAATAATAAAAAATTCATCGTTTTTATGCTGTTTTACTAAAACGCAGATTAAAGCTCAAAACGTGCTGTTTTGCTAAAATAAGCATTTCAAGCAATTTAGATCGTTGAAAGAAATCGTTCAAATGGACGCAATATTAATAAAAACGAATAATAAAAATTTCGTCGTTTTATGCTGTTTACGCGTTAAACGCAGATTAAAGCTCCCAAAACGTGCTGTTTTGCTAAAATAAGCATTTTCCAAGCATTTTTAGATCGTTGAAATCGTTCAAATAGAAGCAATATTAATAAAAACGAATAATAAAAAATTCGTCGTTTTTTATGCTGTTTTACGCGTTAAAACGCAGATTAAAGCTCAACACGTAGCTGTTTTTGCTAAAATTAGCATTTTCAAGCATTTTAGATCGTTGAAATCGTTCAAATAGACGCAATAAAATAAAAACGAATAATAAAATTTCGTCGTTTATATGCTGTTTTACGCGTTAAAACGCAGAATAAAGCTCAAAACGTGCTGTTTTGCTAAAATAAGCATTTTTCAAGCATTTTAGATCGTTGAAATCGTTCAAATAGAAGCAATATTAATAAAACGGAATAATAAAAAATTCGTCGTTTTATGCTGTTTTACGCGTCAAAACGCAGATTAAAGCTCAAAACGTGCTGTTTTGCTAAAATAAGCATTTTCAAGCATTTTCGATCGTTGAAATCGTTCAAATAGGCACCGTAATGGCAAATAGCGAACGTGCGTTTTGCGTTAAAACGCTGGGTGGAAGCTCAAAACGTGCTGTTTTGCTAAAATAAGCATTTTCAAGCGCATTTTAGATCGTTGGGAAATCTTTCAAATAGAAGCAATATTAATAAAAACGAAGATAATAAAAAAATTCGTCGTTTTTATGCTGTTTTACGCGTTAAAACGCAGATTAAAGCAAAACGTGCTGTTTTTGCGCAAAATAAGCATTTTCAAGCATTTTAGATCGTTGAAATCGTTCAAATAGACGCAATAAAATAAAAACGAATAATAAAAATTTCGTCGTTTTTATGCTGTTTTACGCGTTAAAACGCAGAATAAAGCCCAAATGTGCTGTTTTTGCTAAAATAAGCATTTTTCAAGCATTTTTAGATCGTTGAAATCGTTCAAATAGACGCAATATTAATAAAAACGAATAATAAAAATTTCGTCGTTTTATGCTGTTTTACGCGTTAAAACGCAGATTAAAGCTCAAAACGTGCTGTTTTTGCTAAAATAAGCATTTTCAAGCATTTTTAGATCGTTGAAATCGTTCAAATAGAAGCAATATTAATAAAAACGAATAATAAAAAATTCGTCGTTTTATGCTGTTTACGCGCGTTAAAACGCAGATTAAAGTTAAAACGTGCTGTTTTGCTAAAATAAGCATTTTCAAACATTTTAGATCGTTGAAATCGTTCAAATAGTACAATAAAATAAAAACGAATAATAAAAATTTCGTCGTTTTATGCTGTTTTACGCGTTAAAACGCAGAATAAAGCTCAAAACGTGCTGTTTTGCTAAAATAAAGCATTTTTCAAGCATTTTAGATCGTTGAAATCGTTCAAATAGACGCAATATTAATAAAAACGAATAATAAAAATTTCGTCGTTTTATGCTGTTTACGCGTTAAACGCGCAGATTAAAGCTCAAAACGTGCTGTTTGCTGCAAAATAAAGCATTTTCAAGCATTTTAGATCGTTGAAATCGTTCAAATAGAAGCAATATTAATAAAAACGAATAATAAAAATTTCGTCGTTTTATGCTGTTTTACGCGTTAAAAACGCAGATAAAGCTCAAAACGTGCTGTTTTGCTAAAATAAGCATTTTCAAGATTTTAGATCGCTGAAATCGTTCAAATAGACGCAATATTAATAAAAACGAATAATAAAAATTTCGTCGTTTTATGCTGTTTTACTCGTTAAAAACGCAGATTAAAGCTCAAAACGTGCTGTTTTGCTAAAATAAGCATTTTCAAGCATTTTAGATCGTTGAAATCGTTCAAATAGACGCAATATAAAAAAAACGAATAATAAAATTCGTCGTTTTATGCTGTTTTACGCGTTAAAACGCAGATTAAAGCTCAAAACGTGCTGTTTTGCTAAAATAAGCATTTTCAAGCATTTTAGATCGTTGAAATCGTTCAAATAGACGCAATATTAATAAAAACGAATAATAAAAATTTCGTCGTTTTATGCTGTTTTACGCTTTAAAAACGCAGATTAAAGCTCAAAACGCTTGTTTTGCTAAAATAAGCATTTTCAAGCATTTTAGATCGTGAAATCGTTAAAATTTGACGCATAATTACTAAAAACGAATAATAAAAATTCGTCGTTTTTAAAGCTGTTTTACGCGTTAAAACGCAGAATAAAAGCTCAAAACGTGCTGTTTACATAAAATAAGATTTTCAAGCATTTAGATCGTTGAAATCGTTCAAATTAGACGCAATAAATAAAAACAATAATAAAATTTCGTCGTTTCTATGCTGTTTTACGCGTTAAAACGCAGTTAAAAGCTCAAAATGTATTTGCTAAAATAAGAATTTCAGCTTTTAGATCGTTGTAACGCGTTAAAACGCATATTAATAAAAACGTTTTAATAAAAATTCACGTTTTATGCGTTTTACGCGAAACGCAGATTAAAGCTCAAACGTGCTGTTTGCTGAAAATGCATTTTAAAGCATTTTAGATGAATTTTCCAATAGAGCAAATTAAAAGATAATAAAAATCGTAAAATAATTTCTTTTTTATGCTTAAACGTAAAACGCAAATTAAAAAACGTTAATTCGCTAAAATAATTTTTTAAGCATAATTTAAAATCGTAAAATTTAAATAAAAAAAAACAAAATTAAAATTTTTTTTTTAACAATAAAAAAATTTCTAAATGCTGTTTCAAAAAAGAAAAAATAGATTTAAACGTAAATGGCTATTTAAAAGAATAATAAAAACCGTTTTTTTTAAAGCTAAACAAATTAAATCAAAATCTTTTTTGGCTAAAAGATTAAAGCATTTAATCTTTTTTTTTTAAATTTAAACAAAAACAATAAAATAAA
>NW_027046034.1:27500-36062 GCF_025399875.1 Dalotia coriaria | reverse complement strand
TTAAGGGTCAAAAAAAGCTTTTTGAAATTTGCTTATTTTTAAAGCAAAAAGCAAAGTTTTTTGAGCTTTTTTAATCGCGTTTTAACGGTAAAACAGCATAAAACGACGAATTTTTATTTTCGTTTTATTTATTGCGCTTTGAAGATTTCAACGATCTAAAATGCTTAAAAAAGCTTATTTTAGCAAAACAGCAGTTTTGAGCTTTAACGTTTAACGCGTAAAACAGCATAAAAACGACAAATTTTTATTATTCGTTTTTATTATATTGTTTTAACGATTTAACGATCTAAAATGCTTGAAAATGCAGCAAAACAAGTTTTGAGTTTTAATCTGCGTTTTAACGCGAAAACAGCATAAAAAGGGCATTTTATTATTCGTTTTTAAAATTCTTTTGAACGATTTCAACGATCTAAAATGCTTGAAAATGCTTATTTTAGCAAAACGCACGTTTTGAGTTTTAATCTGCGTTTTAACGCGTAAAAACAGCATAAAAACGACGAATTTTTATTATTCGTTTTTATTAATATTGCTTCTATTTGAACGATTTCAACGATCTAAAATGCTTGAAAATGATTTTAGCAAAACAGCACGTTTTGAGCTTTTAATCTGCTTTTTAACGCGTAAAACAGCATAAAAACGACGAATTTTTATTATTCGTTTTTATTAATATTGCCTATTTGAACGATTTCAACGATCTAAAATGCTTGAAAATGCTTATTTTAGCAAAACAGCACTTTTTAAAAGGCTTTAATCTGCGTTTTAACGCGTAAAACAGCATAAAAACGACGAATTTTTTATTATTCGTTTTTATTAATATTGCTTCTATTTGAACGATTTCAACGATCTAAAATGCTTGAAAATGCTTATTTTAGCAAAACAGCACGTTTTGAGTTTTATTCTGCGTTTTAACGCGTAAAACAGCATAAAACGACGATTTTTTATTATTCGTTTTTATTAATATTACTTCTATTTGAACGATTTCAACGATCTAAAACCTGAAAATGCTTATTTTAGCAAAACAGCACGTTTTGAGCTTTAATCTGCGTTTTTAACGCGTCAAACAGCATAAAAATGACGAATTTTTAATTATTCTTTTTTTAAATTTTTGCTCTATTTAAACGATTTCAACGATCTAAAATGCTTAAAAATGCTTATTTTAGCAAAACAGACGTTTGAGCTTTAATCTGCGTTTTAACGCGTAAAACAGCATAAAAACGACGAAATTTTTTATTATTCGTTTTTATTAATATTGCGTCTATTTGAACGATTTCAACGATCAAAATGCTTGAAAATGCTTATTTTAGCAAAACAGCACGTTTTGAGCTTTAATCTGCGTTTTAACGCGTAAAACAGCATAAAAACGACGAAATTTTTATTATTCGTTTTTATTAATATTGCGTCTATTTGAACGATTTCAACGATCTAAAATGCTTGAAAATGCTTATTTTAGCAAAACAGCTCGTTTTGAGCTTTAATCTGCGTTTTAACGCGTAAAAAGCATAAAATGACAAATTTTTTTTATTATTCTTTTTTTATTAATATGGCTTCTATTTGAAGGGATTTCCTCAAAATCGTTGAAAATGCTTATTTTAGCAAAACAGCACGTTTTGATTTTAATCTGCGTTTTAACGCGTAAAACAGCATAAAACGACGAAATTTTTATTATTCGTTTTTATTAATATTGCGTCTATTTGAACGATTTCAACGATCTAAAAATGCTTGAAAATGCTTATTTTAGCAAAACAGCACGTTTTTAGTTTTAATCTGCTTTTTAACGAGTAAAACAGCATAAAAACGACGAATTTTTATTATTCGTTTTTATTAATATTGCTTCTTATTTGAACGATTTCAACGACCTAAATTGCTTGAAAATGCTTATTTTAGCAAACAGCACGTTTTGAGCTTTAATCTGCGTTTTAACGCGTAAAACAGCAAAAAAACGACAAAATTTTTTATTATTCGTTTTTATTAATATTGCGTCTATTTGAGCGATTTCAACGATCTAAAATGCTTGAAAATGCTTATTTTTAGCAAAACAGCACGTTTTGAGTTTTAATCTGCGTTTTAACGCGTAAAACAGCAAAAAAAACGACGAATTTTTATTATTCGTTTTTTTTAAATTTCTTCTATTTGAACGATTTCAACGATCTAAAATGCTAGAAAATGCTTATTTTAGCAAAACAGCACGTTTTTGAGCTTTTAATCTGCGTTTTAACGCGTAAAACAGCATAAAAACGACGAATTTTTATTATTCGTTTTTATTAATATTGCTTCTATTTGAACGATTTCAACGACCTAAATTGCTTGAAAATGCTAATTTTAGCAAAACAGCACGTTTTGAGCTTTAATCTGCGTTTTAGCGCGTAAAACAGCATAAAACGACGAAATTTTATTATTCGTTTTATTAATATTGCGTCTATTTGAACGATTTCAACGATCTAAAATGCTTGAAAATGCTTATTTTAGCAAAACAGCACGTTTTGAGCTTTATTCTGCGTTTTAACGCGTAAAACAGCATAAAACGACGAAATTTTTATTATTCGTTTTTATTAATATTGCGTCTATTTGAACGATTTTAACGATCTAAAATGCTTGAAAATGCTTATTTTAGCAAAACAGCACGTTTTGAGTTTTAATCTGCGTTTAACGCGTAAAACAGCATAAAATGACGAATTTATTATTATTGTTTTTTTACTTTTTATTTAAAACGATTTCAACGATCTAAAATTTGCTTGAAAAATGCTTATTTTAGCAAACAGACAGTTTTGAGCTTTTAATCTGCGTTTCAACGCGAAAACAGCATAAAACGACAAAATTTTATTATTCGTTTTTATTAATATTGCTTCTGTTTGAACGATTTCAACGATAACATGCTTGAAAATGCTTATTTTAGCAAAACAGCAATTTTTGAGCTTTAATCTGCGTTTTAACGCGTAAAAACGCTATAAAAAGCTGAATTTTTATTATTGCGTTTTCTATTAATATTGCGCTATTTAAACGATTTCAACGATCTTAAAATGCTTGAAAATGCTTTATTTTAGCAAAACACACGTTTGAGTTTTAATCAGCTTTTAACGCAAAAAACGATAAAACGACGAAATTTTATTATTCGTTTTTATTAATATTGCGTCTATTTGAACGATTTCAAAGTCTAAAATGCTTGAAAAGTCTTATTTTAGCAAAACAGCACGTTTTGAGCTTTTAATCTGCGTTTTAACGCGTAAAACAGCATAAAAACGACGAAATTTTTATTATTCGTTTTTATTAATATTGCGTCTATTTGAACGATTTCAACGATCTAAAATGCTTGAAAATGCTTATTTTAGCAAAACAGCACGTTTTGAGCTTTAATCTGCGTTTTAACGCGTAAAACAGCATAAAAACGACGAAATTTTTATTATTCGTTTTTATTAATATTGCGTCTATTTGAACGATTTCAACGATCTAAAATGCTTGAAAATGCTTATTTTAGCAAAACAGCAGGTTTTGAGCTTTTATTCTGCGTTTTAACGCGTAAAACAGCATAAAACGACGATATTTTTTATTATTCGTTTTTATCTTTATTGCTTTATTTGAACGATTTCACCGATCTAAAATGCTTGAAAATGCTTATTTTAGCAAAACAGCACGTTTTGAGCTTTTAATCTGCGTTTTAACGCGTAAAACAGCATAAAAACGACGAATTTTTATTATTCGTTTTTATTAATATTGCTTTTATTTGAACGATTTCAACGATCTAAAATGCTTGAAAATGCTTATTTTAGCAAAGCAGCACGTTTTGAGCTTTAATCTGCGTTTTAACGCGTAAAACAGCATAAAACGACGAATTTTTATTATTCGTTTTTATTAATATCGCTTCTATTTGAACGATTTCAACGATCTAAAATGCTATGAAATGCTTATTTTAGCAAAACAGCACGTTTTAGCTTTAATCTTCGTTTTAACGCGTAAAACAGCATAAAACGACGAATTTTTATTATTCGTTTTTATTAATATTGCGTCTATTTGAACGATTTCAACGATCTAAAATGCTTGAAAATGCTTATTTTAGCAAAACAGCACGTTTTGAGCTTTAATCTGCGTTTTAACGCGTAAAACAGCATAAAACGACGAATTTTTATTATTCGTTTTTATTAATATTGCTTTTATTTGAACGATTTCAACGATCTAAAATGCTTGAAAATGCTTATTTTAGCAAAACAGCACGTTTTGAGCTTTAATCTGCGTTTTAACGCGTAAAACAGCATAAAACGACGAATTTTTATTATTCGTTTTTATTAATATTGCTTCTATTTGAACGATTTCAACGACCTAAATTGCTTGAAAATGCTTACTTTAGAAACAGCACGTTTTGAGCTGTAATCTGCGTTTTAACGCGTAAAACAGCTATAAAACGACGAATTTTTATTATTCGTTTTTATTAATATTGCGTCTATTTGAACGGATTTCAACGATCTAAAATGCTTGAAAATGCTTATTTTAGCAAAACAGCACGTTTTGAGTCTTTAATCAGCGTTTTAACGCGTAAAACAGCATAAAACGACGAAATTTTTATTATTCGTTTTTATTAATATTGCGTCTATTTAAACGATTTCAACGATCTAAAATGCTTGAAAATGCTTATTTTAGCAAAACAGCACGTTTTGAGCTTTAATCTGCGTTTTAACGCGTAAAACAGCATAAAAATGACAAATTTTTATATTATTAGTTTTTATTAATATTGCTTCTGTTTAAACGATTTCAACGATCTAAAATGCTTGAAAATGCTTATTTTAGCAAAACAGCAGTTTTGAGCTTTTAATCTGCGTTTTAACGCGTAAACAGCATAAAAACGACGAAATTTTTATTATTCGTTTTTATTAATATTGCGTCTTTTGAACGATTTCAACGATCTAAAATGCTTGAAAATGCTTATTTTAGCAAAACAGCAATTTTGAGCTTTTAATCGCGTTTTAACGCGTAAAACAGCATAAAAACGACGAAATTTTTATTATTCGTTTTTATTAATATTGCGTCTATTTGAACGATTTCAACGATCTAAAATGCTTGAAAATGCTTATTTTAGCAAAACAGCACGTTTTGAGCTTTAATCGCGTTTTAACGCGTAAAACAGCATAAAAAACGACGAAATTTTTATTATTCGTTTTTATTAATATCGCTTCTATTTGAACGATTTCAACGATCTAAAATGCTTGAAAATGCTTATTTTAGCAAAACAGCACGTTTTGAGCTTTAATCTTCGTTTTAACGCGTAAACAGCATAAAACGACGAATTTTATTATTCGTTTTTATTAATATTGCGTCTATTTGAACGATTTCAACGATCTAAAATGCTTGAAAATGCTTATTTTAGCAAAACAGCACGTTTTGAGCTTTAATCTGCGTTTTAACGCGAAAAACAGCATAAAAACGACGAATTTTTATTATTCGTTTTATTAATATTGCTTTTATTTGAACGATTTCAACGATCTAAAATGCTTGAAAATGCTTATTTTAGCAAAACAGCACGTTTTGAGCTTTTAATCTGCGTTTTAACGCGTAAAACAGCATAAAACGACGAATTTTTATTATTCGTTTTTATTATTATCGCTTCTATTTGAACGATTTCAACGATCTAAAATGCTTGAAAATGCTTATTTTAGCAAAACAGCACGTTTGAGTTTTAATCTTCGTTTTAACGCGTAAAACAGCAAAAAAACGACGAATTTTTTATTATTCGTTTTTATTAATATTGCTTTTATTTGAACGATTTCAACGATCTAAAATGCTTGAAAATGCTTATTTTATGCAAAACAGCACGTTTTGAGTTTTAATCTGCGTTTTAACGCGTAAAACAGCATAAAAACGACGAATTTTTTATTATTCGTTTTATTAATATTGCTTCTATTTGAACGATTTCAACGATCTAAAATGCTTGAAAATGCTTATTTTAGCAAAACAGCACGTTTTGATCTTTATTCTGAGTTTTAACGCGTAAAACAACATAAAAACGACGAAATTTATATTATTCGTTTTTATTAATATTGCGTCTATTTGAACGATTTCAACGATCTAAAATGCTTGAAAATGCTTATTTTAGCAAAAACAGCACGTTTTGAGCTTTAATCTGCGTTTTAACGCGTAAAACAGCATAAAAACGACGAATTTTATTATTCGTTTTTATTTATTGCGTCTATTTGAACGATTTCAACGATCTAAAATGCTTGAAAATGCTTATTTTAGCAAAACAGCACGTTTTGAGCTTTAATCGCGTTTTAACGCGTAAAACAGCATAAAAACGACGAAATTTTTATTATTCGTTTTTATTTTTATTGCGTCTATTTGAACGATTTCAACGATCTAAAATGCTTGAAAATGCTTATTTTAGCAAAACAGCACGTTTTGAGCTTTAATCTGCGTTTTAACGCGTAAAACAGCATAAAAACGACGAATTTTTATTATTCGTTTTTATTAATATGCTTTATTTGAACGATTTCAACGATCTAAAAATGCTTGAAAATGCTTATTTTAGCAAAACAGCAGTTTTGAGCTTTAATCTGCGTTTTAACGCGTAAAACAGCATAAAACGACGAATTTTTATTATTCGTTTTTATTAATATTGCGTCTATTTGAACGATTTCAACGATCTAAAATGCTTGAAAATGCTTATTTTAGCAAAACAGCACGTTTGAGCTTTAATCTGCGTTTTAACGCGTAAAACAGCATAAAAACGACGAATTTTTATTATTCGTTTTTATTAATATTGCTCTTTTGAACGATTTCAACGATCTAAAAATGCTTGAAAATGCTTATTTTAGCAAAACAGCACGTTTTGAGCTTTAATCTGCGTTTTAACGCGTAAAACAGCATAAAAACGACAGAAGTTTTTATTATTCGTTTTTATTAATATTGCTCTATTTGAACGATTTCAACGATCTAAAATGCTTGAAAATGCTTATTTTAGCAAAACAGCACGTTTTGAGCTTTAATCTGCGTTTTAACGCGTAAAACAGCATAAAAACGACGAATTTTTTATTATTCGTTTTTATTAATATTGCCTATTTGAACGATTTCAACGATCTAAAATGCTTGAAAATGCTTATTTTAGCAAAACAGCACGTTTTGAGCTTTAATCTGCGTTTTAACGCGTAAAACAGCATAAAACGACGAATTTTTATTATTCGTTTTTATTAATATTGCTTCTATTTGAACGATTTCAACGATCTAAAATGCTTGAAAATGCTTATTTTAGCAAAACAGCACGTTTTGAGCTTTTAATCTGCGTTTTAACGCGTAAACAGCATAAAACGACGAATTTTTTATTATTCGTTTTTATTAATATTGCTCTATTTAAACGATTTCAACGATCTAAAATGCTTGAAAATGCTTATTTTAGCAAAACAGCACGTTTTGAGCTTTAATCTGCGTTTTAACGCGTAAAACAGCATAAAAACGACGAATTTTTTATTATTCGTTTTTATTAATATTGCTTCTATTTGAACGATTTCAACGATCTAAAATGCTTGAAAATGCTTATTTTAGCAAAACAGCACGTTTTGAGCTTTTAATTCTGCGTTTTAACGCGTAAAACAGCATAAAAACGACGAATTTTTTATTATTCGTTTTTATTAATATTACTCTATTTGAACGATTTCAACGATCTAAAATGCTTGAAAATGCTTATTTTAGCAAAACAGCACGTTTTGAGCTTTTAATCTGCGTTTTAACGCGTAAACAGCATAAAATGACGAATTTTTATTATTCGTTTTTATTAATATGCTTCTATTTGAACGATTTCACGACTAAAATGCTTGAAAATGCTTATTTTAGCAAAACAGCACGTTTTGAGCTTTAATCCTGCGTTTTAACGCGTAAAACAGCAAAAAAACGACGAAATTTTATTATTCGTTTTTATTTATGCGTCTATTTGAACGATTTCAACGATCTAAAATGCTTGAAAATGCTTATTTTAGCAAAACAGCACGTTTTGAGCTTTTAATCTGCGTTTTAACGCGTAAAACAGCATAAAAACGACGAATTTTTATTATTCGTTTTTATTAATATTGCTCTATTTGAACGATTTCAACGATCTAAAATGCTTGAAAATGCTTATTTTAGCAAAACAGCACGTTTTGAGCTTTAATCTGCGTTTTAACGCGTAAAACAGCATAAAATGACGAATTTTTATTATTCGTTTTTATTAATATTGCTTCTATTTGAGCGATTTCACGATCTAAAATGCTTGAAAATGCTTATTTTAGCAAAACAGCACGTTTGAGCTTTAATCTGCGTTTAACGCGTAAAACAGCATAAAAACGACGAAATTTTTATTATTCGTTTTTATTAATATTGCGTCTATTTGAACGATTTCAACGATCTCAAAATGCTTGAAAATGCTTATTTTAGCAAAACAGCACGTTTTGAGCTTTAATCTGCGTTTTAACGCGTAAAACAGCATAAAAACGACGAATTTTTATTATTCGTTTTTATTAATATTGCTTCTATTTGAACGATTTCAACGACCTAAATTGCTTGAAAATGCTTATTTTAGCAAAACAGCACGTTTTGAGCTTTAATCTGCGT
>NW_027046034.1:0-22500 GCF_025399875.1 Dalotia coriaria | reverse complement strand
TCTGCGTTTTAACGTAAACAGCATAAAATCGGATGAATTTTTTTATTATTCGTTTTATTAATATTGCGGCTCATCTCAACGATTTCAACGAGCTAAATGCTTGAAAATGCTTATTATAGCAAAACAGCACGTTTTGAGCTTTAATCTGCGTTTAACGCGTAAAACAGCATAAAAACGACGAATTTTTTTATTATTCGTTTTATTACTATTGCTTCAATTTGAACGGATTTTGTAATCGACCAAAATGCTTGAAAAATGCTTATTTTAGCAAAACAGCACGTTTTGAGCTTTAATCTGCGTTTTAACGCGTAAACAGCACGACGAATTTTTATTATTCGTTTTTATTAATATTGCTCTGTATTCAAACGACTTTAAACGATCTAAAATGCTTGAAAACATTATTTTAGCAAAAACAGCACGTTTTGAGCTTTAATCTGCGTTTTAACGTAAGTGTAAAACAGCATAAAAAACGACGAAGTTTTTATTATTCTGCTTTATTAATATTGCGTCTATTTGGAACGGTGATTTCAACGATCTAAAAATGCTTGAAAATGCTTATTTTAGCAAAACAGCACAAGCTTTTGAGTTTTAATCAGCGTTTTCAACGCGTAAAACAGCTTAAAAACGACAAAATTTTTATTATTCGTTTTATTAATATTGCGTCTATTTGAAACGATTTCAACGATCTAAAATGTTTGAAAATGCTTATTTTAAAGCAAAAATAGCACGGAGCTTTTAATCTGCGTTTTAACGCGTAAAACAGCATAAAACGACGAATTTTTATTCGTTTTGCCAGCTACTTCTATTTGAACGGATTTCAAACGATCTAAAATGCTTGCCGCTTATTTTAGCAAAAACAGCACGTTTTGAGCTTTAATCTGCGTTTTAAAGCGCAAAACAGCATAAAAAAACGACGAAATTTTTATTATTCGTTTTTGGCCAATATTGCGTCTATTTTGAACGATTTCAACGATCTAAAATGCCGACAATGTTTATTTTAGCAAAACAGCACGTTTCGAGTTTGAATCTGCGTTTAACGCGTAAAACAGCATAAAACGACGAAATTTTATTATTCGTTTTATTAATATTGCTTCTATCGGAACGATTTCAACGATCTAAAATGCTTGACAATGCTTATTTTAGCAAAACAGCAATGTTTTGAGCTTTAATCTGCGTTTTAACGCGCATAACAGCATAAAAACGACGAATTTTTATTATCTGTTTTTATTAATATTGCTTCTATTTGAACGATTTCAATGATCTGTACGTTTGGAAAATGCTTATTTTAGCAAAACAGCACGTTTTGAGCTTTAATCTGCGTTTAACGCGTAAAAAACAGCATAAAAACGACGAAATTTTATTATTCGTTTTTATTAATATTGCGTCTATTTGAACGATTTCAACGATCTGGCAATGTGCTTAAATGCTACAGCAAAACAGCACGTTTTGAGCTTTAATCTGCGCTTTAACGCGTAAAACAGCATAAAAAAACGACGAATTTTTTATTATTCGTTTTTATTATTATTGTTTATTTGAACGATTTCAACGACCTAAATTGCTTGAAAATGCTTTATTATTTTAGCAAAACAGCACGTTTTGAGCTTTAATCTGCGTTTTAACGCGTAAACAGCATAAAACGACGAAATTTTTATTATTCGTTTTTATTAATATTGCGTCTATTTCAACGATTTCAAATCGATCTGTACGCTTGATAATGCTTATTTTTGCAAAACAGCACGTTTTGAGCTTTATTCTGCGTTTTTAACGGGCGTAAGTCGTTACAAAAAAAACGACGAAATTTTATTATCGTTTTTATTTTTACGCGTCTATTTGAACGATTTCAACGATCTAAAAAATGCTTGGAAAATGCTTATTTTAGCACAACAGCACGTTTTGAGCTTTAATTCCGCGTTTCTTTAACGGCAAACGGTACAAAAACAAACCACAATTTTGCCATTCGTTTTTATTAATATTGCCGGTATTTGGAATCGATTTCTAAATCTTATCTAAAATGCTAGAAAATGCTTATTTTAGCAAACAGCACGTTTGAGCTTTTAATATGCGCTTTAACGCGTAAAAACAGCATAAAAAACGACGAAATTTTTTATTATTCGTTTTTTATTATTATTGCTTTATCTGAATGATTTTAACGATCTGCGCTGAAAATGCTTATCTTTAGCAAAACAGCACGTTTTGAGCTGTAACTGCGCTAACGCAAAACAGCATAAATACGACGATTTTTTATTATTCGCTTTTACATTATTGCGTCTATTTTGAACGATTTCAACGATTCAAAAATGCTTTGAAAATGCTTATTTTGCAGCGCAAAACAGCACGTTTGGGAGCTTTAATCAGCGTTTAACGCGTAAAAACAGCATAAAACGACGAAATTTTTTTATTATTCGTTTTTATTAATATTGCGGTCTATTTGAACGATTAACGATCTAAAATGCTTAAAAATGCTTATTTTAGCAAAACAGCATCGTTTTGAGCTTTAATCTGCGTTTTAACGCGTAAAACAAAAGCATAAAAACGACGAATTTTTTATTATCTTGCTTTTTAATAATATTGCTTCTACTAACACTTAACGATCTATAATGCTTGAAAATGCTTATTTTAGCAAAACAGCACGTTTTGAGCTTTAATCTGCGTTTAACGCAAACAGCATAAAACGACGAAATTTTTACTATTCGTTTTTATTAATATTGCGTCTATTTGAACGATTTCAACGATCTAAAATGCTTGAAAATGCTTATTTTAAAGCAAAACAGCACGTTTTGAGCTTTAATCTGCGTTTTAACGCGCAAAAACAGCACAAAAAACGACGAATTTTTATTATTGCTTTTGCCATTATTGCTTCGTTTTAAACGATTTCCAACCATCAAAATGCTTATTTTAGCAAAAAACAGCACGTTTTGAGTTTCTTAACGCGTTTTAACGCGTAAAACAGCATAAAAATCGACGAATTTTTATTATTCGGTTTTATTAATATTGCGTCTATTTTGAACGATTTCAACGATCTAAAATGCTTGAAAATGCTTATTTTGTGCCAAAAACAACAGCACGTTTTGAGTTTTAATCAGCGTTTTAACGCGCAAACAGCATAAAAAGTTCACGAAATTTTTATTATTCGTTTTTATTAATATTGCGCCACGAAACGATTTCCAACGATCTAAAATGCTTGAAATGCTTATTTTAGCAAAACAGCACGTTTTGAGCTTTAAATCGCGCTTTGCCATAAAACAGCATAAAACGACGAATTTTGGCCATTCGTTTTTTAATATTGCTTCTATTTGAACGATTTTTAACGATCTAAAACGCTGGAAAATGCTTATTTTAGTAAAACAGCACGTTTTCGAGCTTTAATCTGCGTTTTAACGCGTAAACAGCATAAAAACGACCAATTTTTATTATTCGTTTTTTATTAATATTGCGTCTATTTGAACGATTTCAACGATCTAAAATGCTGAAAATGCTTTATTTTAGCAAACAGCACGTTTTGAGCTTTAATCTGCGTTTAACGCGTAAAACAGCATAAAAACGTGACGAATTTTTATTCGTTTTTATTAATATTGTTTATTTGAACGATTTCCCGTGATCTAGAATGCTTAAAATGCTTACTTTAGCAAAACAGCACGTTTTGAGCTTTAATCTGCGTTTTAACGCGTAAAACAGCATAAAACGGCAAAATTTTTGCCATTCGTTTTATTAATATTGCTTCTGGCTGGAACGATTTCAACGGATCTAAAATGTTTAAAATGCTTATTTTTAGCAAAACAGCACGTTTTGAGCTTTAATCTGCGTTTAACGCGTAAAACAGCATAAAAACGACGAATTTTTTATTATTCGTTTTTAATATTGCGTCTATTTGAACGTGATTTCAACGACCAAATGCTTCAAAATGCTTATTTTAGCAAAACAGCACGTTTTTGAGCTTTAATCAGCGTTTTAACGCGTAGGAAAACAGCATAAAACGTATTTAAAATTTTTATATCTGTTTTTATTAATATTGCCTCTATTTAAATTGCATTTCAACGATCTAAAATGCCATCGCTCATTTTAGCAAAACAGCACGTTTTGAGCTTTAATCTGCGTTTTACGCGTAAACAGCATAAAACCAACAATTTTTTATTATTCGTTTTTATTAATATTGTTTCTATTTGAACGATTTCTGAACGATCTAAAAATGCTTGAAAATGTTTTATTTTAGCAGAACAGCACGTTTTGAGCTTTAATCTGCGTTTTAACTGCTTTTTTTATTAATATTGCGTCTATTTGAACGATTTCAACGATCTAAAATGCTTTGAAAAATGCTTATTTTAGCAAAACAGCACGTTTTGAAAGCTTTAATCTGCGTTTAACGCGTAAAATATACGCAAAACGACGAATTTTATTATTCGTTTTTACATTATTGCGTCTATTTGAACGATTTAACGATCTAAAAATGCTTGAAAATGCTTATTTTAGCAAAACAGCACGTTTTGAGCTTAATCTGCGTTTAACGCGTAAAACAGCATAAAAACGACGAATTTTATTATTCGTTTTTTATTAATATTGCGTCTAACTGAACGATTTCAACGATCTAAAAATGCTTGAAAATGCTTATTTTAGCAAACAGCACGTTTTGAGCTTTAATCTGCGTTTTAACGCGTAAAACAGGCAAAACGAATTTTTTATTATTCGTTTTTATTAATATTGCTTCTATTTGAACGATTTCAACGATCTAAAAATGCTTGAAAATGCTTTATTTTAGCAAAACAGCACGTTTTGAGCTTTAATCTGCGTTTTAACGCGTAAAACAGCATAAAACGACGAAATTTTTATTATTCGTTTTTGCCATTACGCGTCTATTTTGAAACGATTTCTAACGGATCTAAAAATGCTTGAAAATGCTTATTTTATCAAAAACAGCACGTTTTGAGCTTTTAATCTGCGTTTTAACGCGTAAAACAGCATAAAAACGACGAATTTTTTATTATTCGTTTTTATTAATATTGCGTTTATTTGAACGATTTTAACGATCTAAAATGCTTGAAAAATGCTTATTTAGCAGCAAAACAGCACGTTTTGAGCTTTAATCTGCGCTTTAACGCGTAAAACAGCATAAAACGACGAATTTTTATTATCGTTTATTAATATTGTTTCTATTTGAACGATTTTAACGATCTGCCGAAAATGCTTATTTTAGCAAAACAAAAGCACGTTTTGAGCTTTAATCTGCGTTTTAACGCGTAAAACAGCATAAAAAACGACGAATTTTTATTATTCGTTTTTATTAATATTGCTTCTATTTGAACGACGCTAAGCACTCCAAAATGCTTGAAAATGCTTATTTTGTGCTAAAACAGCACGTTTTGAGCTTTAATCTGCGTTTTAACGCGTAAAACAGCATAAAAAACGACGAAATTTTTTATTATTCGTTTTTATTAATATTGCGTATATTTGGAATGATTTCAAACGATCTAAAATGCTTCTGAAAATGTTGACGTAGCAAAAACAGCACGTTTTGAGCTTTATTCTGCGTTTTAACGCGTAAAACAGCATAAAAAAACGACGAAATTTTTATTATTCGTTTTTATTTTATTGCGTCTATTTGAACGATTTCAACGATCTAAAAATGCTTGAAAATGTTTTGTTTTAGCAAAACAGCATCGCGTTTTGTTTTATTCTGCGTTTTAACGGCGTAAAACAGCATAAAAACGACGAAACTTTTAATATTCGTTTTTATTAATATTATGTCTATTTGAACGATTTCAACGATCTAAAATGCTTGAAAAATGCTTTATTTTAAAGAAAATGTACGCTTTGAGCTTTAATCTGCGCTTTAACGCGCAAAACAGCATAAAAAACGACGAATTTTTTATTATTCGTTTTTATTAATATTGCTTCTATTTAAACGATTTCAACGATCTAAAAATGCTTGAAAAATGCTTATTTTAGCAAAAAAACAGCACGTTTTGAGCTTTAATCGCGCTTCGCGTAAAACAGCATAAAACGACGAAATTTTATTATTCGTTTTTATTAATATTGCTTCTATTTGAACGATTTCAACGATCTAAAATGCCGTAAAAATGCTTATTTTGTGCTAAAACAGCACGTTTTGAGTTTTTAATCTGCGTTTTAACGCGTAAACAGCATAAAACGACGAATTTTTATTATTCGTTTTTTTAATATTGCGTCTATTTCTGCAACGATTTCAACGGTCTAAATGCTTGAAAATGCTTATTTTAGCAAAACAGCACGCTTTGAGCTTTAAATCAGCGTTTTAACGCGTAAAACAGCATAAAAACGACGAAATTTTTATTATTCGTTTTAATATTGCGCCTATTTGAACGATTTCAACGATCTAAAATGCTTGAAAATGCTTATTTTGAAAGCAAAACAGCACGTTTTGAGTTTTAATCTGCGTTTTAACGCGTAAAACAGCATAAAAACGACGTGAATTTTATTATTCGTTTTTTATTAATATTGTTTTATTTGAAACGATTTCAACGATTTAAAAATGCTTGAAAATGCTTTATTTTACAAACAGCACGTTTTGAGCTTTAACTGGCGTTTCAACGCGCAAAACAGCATAAAAACGACGAAATTTCGCCATTCGTTTTTATTAATATTATGCCCGCCTTGAACGTGATTTCAACGATCTAAATGCTTGAAAAATGCTTATTTTAGCAAAAACAGCACGTTTTGAGTTTTAATCTGCGTTTAACGCGTAAAACAGCATAAAAACGACGAATTTTTATTATTATTCGTTTTTATTACTAATATTGCTCTTTATCGGAACGTGATTTCAAACGGATCTTGTGAATGCTTTAAAATGCTTATTTTGTGCAAAACAGCACGTTTTATTTTAATCTGCGTTTTAACGTATGCAAAACAGCATAAAACGACAAAATTTTATTATTCGTTTTTATTAATATTGTTTATTTGAACGATTTCAACGATCTAAAATGCTTAAAAATGCTTATTTTAGCAAAACAGCACGTTTTGAGCTTTAATCTGCGTTTTAACGCGTAAAACAGCATAAAAACGTGACGAATTTTTATTATTCGTTTTTATTAATATTGCGTCTATTTGAACGATTTCAACGATCTAAATGCTTGAAAAATGCTTATTTTGTGCAAAACAGCACGTTTTGAGTTTTAATCAGCGTTTTAACGCGTAAAACAGCATAAAAACGACGAAATTCTTTTTATTATTCGTTTTTATTAATATTGCGTCTATTTGAACGATTTCAACGATCTAAAATGCTTGAAAATGCTATTTTAAAACAGCACGTTTTGAGTTTTAATCTGCGCTTTACGCGTAAAACAAGCATAAAACGACGGAATTTTTATTATTCGTTTTTATTAAATATTGCTTCTATTTGAACGATTTCAACGATCTAAAATGCTTGAAAATGCTTATTTTAGCAGAAATACAATGTTTGAGCTTTAATCTGCGTTTTTAACTGCGTTTTTTATTAATATTGCGTCTATTTGAACGATTTCAACGATTCAAAAATGCTTGAAAATGCTTATTTTAGCAAAATGTTACCGTTTTGAGCTTTAATCTGCGTTTTAACGCGTAAACAGCATAAAACGACGAATTTTTTATTATTCGTTTTTATTAATATTGCGTCTATTTGAACGATTTCAACGATCTAAAATGCTTGAAAATGCTTATTTTAGCAAAAACAGCACGTTTGAGCTTAATCTGCGTTTTAACGCGTAAAACAGCATAAAAAACGACGAATTTTATTATTCGTTTTTTATTAATATTGCGTCTAACTGAACGATTTCAACGGGATCTAAAAAATGCTTGAAAATGCTTATTTTAGCAAAACAGCACGTTTTGAGCTTTAATCTGCGTTTTAACGCGTAAAACAGCATAAAAACAACGAATTTTTTATTATTATTCGTTTTTATTAATATTGCTTCTATTTGAACGATTTGGCAACGATCTAAAATGCTTGAAAAATGCTTATTTGAAGTAAAACAGCACGTTTTGATTTTAACCCGTTTTAACGTAAAACAGCATAAAAACGACGAAATTTTTGTATTATCTGTTTTTATTAATATTGCGTCTTATTTTGAACGATTTCAAATGATCTAAAAATGCTGAAAATGCTTACGAAAGCAAAACAGCACGTTTTGTTTTAATCTGCGTTTTAACGCGCGTAAAAACGTTGATAAAAACGACGAATTTTTATTATTCGTTTTTACATTATTGCGTTTATTTGAACGTGATTTTAACGATCTAAAATGCTTGAAAATGCTGATTTTGTTAAAACAGCACGTTTGAGCTTTAATCTGCGTTTTAACGCGTAAAACAGCATAAAACGACGAAATTTTGGCTGGCCTCGTTTTTATTAATATTGCGGCATTTCGAACGATTTCAAATCGATCTAAAATGCTTGAAAATTGCCGAATTTTGCGCAAAACAGCACGTTTTGAGCTTTATTCTGCGTTTTAACGCGTAAAACAGCATAAAAACGAATGTTCTTTATTATTCCGTTTTTATTTTATTGGTACCTATTTCCAACCGATTTCAAACGGGATCTAAAATGCTGAAAATGCTTATTTTAGCAAAACAGCACGTTTTGAGCTTTATATTCTGCGTTTTAACGCGTAGAAACAGCATAAAAAACGACGAAATTTTTATTATTCGTTTTTTTATTAATATTATAAATCTATTTCAGATTTTTAAACGGACCTAAAATGCTTGAAAATGCTTATTTTAGCAAAACAGCACGTTTTGAGTTTTAATCTGCGTTTTAACGCGTAAACACAGCATAAAAACGACGAATTTTTATTATTCGTTTTTATTACTGCTCTTATTTAAACGATTTCACGACCTAAAATGCTTCTGCAATGCTTTTATTTTATGCAAACAGCACGTTTTGAGCTTTAATCTGCGTTTTAACGCGTAAAACAGCATAAAACGACGAAATTCTTTTTATTATCGCTCTTATTAATATTGCTTCCCATTTGCCCGATTTCAACGATCTAAAATGCTTCAAAATGCTTTATTTTAGCAAAACAGCACGTTTTGAGTTTTAATCTGCGTTTCAACGCAAAACAGCATAAAACGACGAATTTTTATTATTCGTTTTTTATTGCCTATTTCAACGATTTCAACGGTCTAAAATGCTTGAAAATGCTTATTTTAGCAAAACAGCACGTTTTGAGCTTTAATCAGCGTTTTAACGCGTGAAAACAGCATAAAACGACGAAATTTTTATTATTCGTTTTTATTAATATTGCGTCTATTTCCAACGATTTCCCAACGATCTAAAAATGCTTGAAATGCTTGAAGTTTTTAGCAAAACAGCACGTTTTGAGCTTTTAATCTGCGTTTTAACGCGTGAAAACAGCATAAAAAACGACGAATTTTTATTATTCGTTTTTATTAATATTGCTTCTATTTGAACGATTTCAACGATCTAAATGCTTGAAAATGCTTTATTTTAGCAAAACAGCACGTTTTGAGCTTTAATCTGCGTTTAACGCGTGAAACAGCATAAAACGACGAAATTTTTATTATTCGTTTTATTAATATTGCGGTATATTTGAACGATTTCACCGATCTAAAAATGCTTGAAAATGCTTATTTTAGCAAAACAGCACGTTTTGAGCCATTCTGCGTCTTAACGCGCAAAACAGCATAAAAACCACGAAATTTTTATTATTCGTTTTTTTATTTTTATTGCGTCTATTTGAACGACTTCAACGATCTAAAATGCTTGAAAATGCTATTTTAGCAAAAACAGCACGTTTTGAGCTTTAATCTGCGTTTTAACGCGTAAAAATGTTACGCAAAAACGACGAAATTTTTATTATTCGTTTTTATTAATATTGCTTCTATTTGAACGATTTCAACGATCTAAAATGCTTGAAAAATGCTTATTTTAGCAAACAGCACGTTTTTGAGCTTTTTAATCTGCGTTTTAACGCGTAAAACAGCATAAAAAAACGACGAATTTTTTATTACCGTTTTTTAATATTGCGTCTATTTCAATGATTTCAACGGTCTAAATGCTTAAAAAATGCTTATTTTAGAAAAACAGCACGTTTTGAGCTTTATTCTGCGTCTTAACGCGTAAAACAGCATAAAACGACGAAATTTTTATTATTCGTTTTTTTTTTTTATTGCGTCTTTTTGGAACGACTTCAACGATCTGAAATGTTTTAAAAATGTTTTTATTTTAGCAAAACAGAAAGTTTTGTTTTTTAATCTGCGTTTTAACGCGTAAAACGGGATAAAACAAAAATTTTTTTATTTTTCCCGTTTTTTTTTAAATATTGCTTTTTTTTTGGGAACGATTTCAACGATCAAAAAATGCTTGAAAATGCTTATTTTAGAAAACAGCACTTTTTTAGTTTTAATCTGCGTTTTAACGCGTAAACAGCATAAAAACGACAAATTTTTTTATTATTCGTTTTTCAACATTGTTTCATTTGAACGATTTCAACGATCTAAAATGTTTTAAAAAATGCTTATTTTAGCAAAGCAGCACGTTTTGAGCTTTAATCAGCTTTTTTTAACGCGAAAAACAGCAAAAAAAAACGACAAATTTTTTTATTATTCTTTTTTATTAATATTGCTTTTATTTAAAACGATTTCAACGATCTAAAATGCTTGAAAATCCCTTATTTTAGCAAAACAGCACTTTTTGAGCTTTAATCTGCTTTTTTAACGCGTAAAACAGCATAAAAAACGACGAATTTTTTATTATTCTTTTTTTTTTAATATTGCTTCTATTTGAACGATTTCAACGATCTAAAATGCTTAAAAAATGTTTTATTTTAGAAAAACAGCACGTTTTGAGTTTTTAATCTGCGTTTTGGCTTAAAACAAAAAACGACAAATTTTTTTATTATTCGTTTTTTTTAATATTGTTTCTATTTGAACGATTTCAACGATCAAAAAATGCTTGAAAATGCTTATTTTAGCAAAACAGCACTTTTCGAGTTTTTAATCTGGTTTTAACGGAAAAACAGCATAAAAACGCCCAAATTTTTTTATTATTCTTTTTTTATTAATATTGCGTCTATTTGAACGATTTCAACGATCTAAAATGCTTGAAAATGCTTATTTTAGCAAAACAGCACGTTTTGAGCTTTAATCTGCGTTTTAACGCGTAAAACAGCATAAAACGACGAATTTTTATTATTCGTTTTTATAATATTGCTTCTATTTGAACGATTTCAACGATCTAGAATGCTTTAAAATGCTTATTTTAGCAAAACAGCACGTTTTGAGCTTTAATCTGCGTTTTAACGCGTAAAACAGCATAAAAACGACAAAATTTTTATTATTCGTTTTTATTAATATTGCTTCTATTTGAACGATTTCAACGATCTAAAATGCTTAAAAATGCTTATTTCAGCAAAACAGCACGTTTTGAGCTTTTAATCTGCGTTTTAACGCGTAAACAGCATAAAACGACGAATTTTATTATTCGTTTTTATTAATATTGCGTCTATTTGAACGATTTCAACGATCTAAAATGCTTGAAAATGCTTATTTTAAGCAAAACAGCACGTTTTGAGCTTTAATCAGCGTTTAACGCGTAAAACAGCATAAAAACGACGAAATTTTTATTATTCGTTTTTATTAATATTGCGTCTATTTGAACGATTTCAACGATCTAAAATGCTTGAAAATGCTCATTTTAGCAAAACAGCACGTTTTGAGTTTAATCTGCGTTTTACGCGTAAAACAGCATAAAACGACGAATTTTTATTATTCGTTTTTATTAATATTGCTTCTATTTGAACGATTTCAACGATCTAAAATGCTTGAAAATGCTTATTTTAGCAGAACAGCACGTTTTGAGCTTTAATCTGCGTTTTAACTGCGTTTTTTATTAATATTGCGTCTATTTGAACGATTTCAACGATCTAAAATGCTTGAAAATGCTTATTTTAGCAAAACAGCACGTTTTGAGTTTAATCTGCGTTTTAACGCGTAATACAGCATAAAAACGACGAATTTTATTATTCGTTTTTATTAATATTGCGTCTATTTGAACGATTTCAACGATCTAAAATGCTTGAAAATGCTTATTTTAGCAAAACAGCACGTTTTGAGCTTTAATCTGCGTTTTAACGCGTAAACAGCATAAAAACGACGAAATTTTTATTATTCGTTTTATTAATATTGCGTCTATTTGAACGATTTCAACGATCTAAAATGCTTGAAAATGTTTATTTTAGCAAAACAGCACGTTTTGAGCTTTATTCTGCGTTTAACGCGTAAAACAGCAAAAAAACGACGAAATTTTATTATTCGTTTTTATTTTATTGCGCTATTCGAACGATTTCAAATTTAAAATCTTTGAAATTATTTTGCAAATAAACGTTTCAAGATCTAATTCTGCGTTTTAAACGCGTTATTTTAAAGCAAAACGACGAAATTTTTAGCTTTTATTCTTGCGTTTAACGGTAACGATTAACGACAGAAATTTTATTATTCTTTTATTTTATTACGTCTGTTTAATTGATTTCTGCGTTCTAAATGCTTAAAATGCTTTTTAAAAACACAATTTTTGATTTATTCGTTTTTTTAATTGTTAACAGCTTAAAACGACGAAATTTATTATCGTTTTTTAATATTGCGTCTTATTTGAACGATTAAACGATCAGAATTGCTTGAATCTGCGTTTTAAGCAAACAGCAGTTAAAGCGAAATTTTTTAATCGTATATTACATATTGCTACGAATTTGAATGATTCGTTTTAAATTAAATTTGTTTTATTTAACGTTTCAACACTCATATTGATTTTAAAATCTTGTTTTAAGCGCAAAACAGCATTTTAGAGTTTTTAATCTCGTTTTTAACCGTAAAACAGCATATTGTCATAATTTCTAATTGGTCTTTATTAATATGCTTCTATTTGAACGATTCAACGATCTAAAAGCTTTAATAGTTTTAGCAAAACAGCACTTATAAGCTTAAATCTGCGTTTTAACGCTTAACAGATATATCGATGAATTTTATTATCGTTTTTTTAAAATTTTGCGTCTATTTCAACGATTCACACGGTCTAAGCTTGAAAATGCTTATTTTAGCAGAAACACACGAGCTTAAACGCGAATTTTTAACGCGTATTTAATAAAATCGACGAAATTTTATTGATTCCGTTTTTATTAATATGCTCTATTTGCGATTTTCAACGATCAAACGTTTGAAATGCTTATTTTAATGCATCAGCACGTTTTAGACTTTAACTGCGTTTTAAGCGTAAAACGCTAAAACGTCGATTTTTATTATTTTTTTATTAATATTGCTTCTATTTGAACGATTTCAACGATTAAAATGCTTGAAATCTTATTGCAAAACAGCACGTTTTGAGCTTTTAATCTGCGTTTTAACGCGTAAAACAGCATAAAAACGACGAAATTTTTATTATTCGTTTTTTATTTTTATTGCGTTATTTGAACGACTTTCAACGATCTAAAATGCTTGAAAATGCTTATTTTAGCAAAACAGCACGTTTTGAGCTTTATCTGCGTTTAACGCGTAAAACAGCTAAAAAACGACGAAATTTTATTATCGTTTTTATTTATTGCGTCTATTTGAACTCTTCAACGATCTAAAATGCTTGAAAATGCTTATTTTAACAAAACAGCACGTTTTGAGCTTTAATTCTGCTTTTAACGCGTAAAACAGCTTAAAAACGACGAATTCTTTATTATTCGTTTTTTATTATATTGCTTCTTATTCGAATCAATTCATTAAAATGCTTGAAAATGCTTATTTTAACAAAACAGCACGTTTTGAGCTTTAATCTGCGTTTTAACGCGTAAAACATCATAAAAACGACGAATTTTTATTATTCGTTTTATTAATATTGCTTATTTGAAACGATTTCAACGATCTAAAATGCGTGAAAATGCTTATTTTAGCAAAACAGCACGTTTTGAGCTTTAATCTGCGTTTTAAGCGCGTAAAACAGCATAAAAACGACGATATTTTTATTATTCGTTTTTATTAATATTGCGTCTATTTGAACGATTTCAACGATCTAAAATGCTTAAAAATGCCATTTTAGCAAAACAGCACTTTTTGAGTTTTAATCTGCGTTTTACGCGTAAAACAGCATAAAACGACGAATTTTTATTATTCGTTTTATTAATATTGCTTCTATTTGAACGATTTAAAAGATCTAAAATGCTTGAAAATGTTTTTTTAAAGGAACAGCCGTTTTGAGCTTTAATCTGCGTTTTAACTGCTTTTTTTTTAAATATTGCTTCTATTTAAACGATTTCAACGATCTAAAATGCGTGAAAATGCTTATTTTTAGCAAAACAGCGCACGTTTTGAGCTTTAATCTGCGTTTTTAGCGCGTAAAACAGCATAAAAACGACGATATTTTTTATTATTCGTTTTTATTAATAATACGCCTATTTGAACGATTTCAACGATCTAAAATGCTTGAAAATACTTTATTTTTAGCAAAACAGCACGTTTTGAGCTTTTAATCACCGTTTTTTAACGCGTAAAACAACATAAAACGACGAATTTTTATTATTCGTTTTTTATTAATAGCTTCTATTTGAACGATTTCAACGATCTAGAATGCTTTAAAATTTTATGGAAGCAGCACGTTTGAGGAGCTTTAATCTGCGTTTTACAACGCGTAAGAGCGACAATATAAAACGACAAAATTTTATTATTCGTTTTGATAATATTGCTTCTATTTGAAGACGATTTCCAGCGATCTAAAATGCTTAAAAATGCTTATTTTAGCAAAACAGCACGTTTGAGGCTTTAATCTACTTTACGTTTTAACGCGTAAAACAACATAAAAACGACGAATTTTTTATTTATTCCGTTTTTTATTAATATTGCGTCTGTTGAACGATTTCAACGTCTAAAATGCTTGAAAATGCTTATTTTAGCAAAACAGCACGTTTTGAGAGCTTTAATCAGCGTTTTAACGCGTACAAAACAGCATAAAACGACGAAATTTTATTATTCGTTTTTATTAATATTGCGTCTATTTGAACGATTTCCGGCGATCTAAAATGCTTGAAAATGCTCATTTTAGCAAAACAGCACGTTTTGAGCTTTAATCTGCGTTTTTACGCGTAAAAACAGCATAAAACGACGAATTTTTTATTATTCGTTTTATTAATATTACTTCTGTTGAGAACGATTTCAACGATCTAAAATGCTTGAAAATGCTTATTTTAGCAGAACAGCACGTTTTTGAGCTTTTAATCTGCGTTTTTAACTGCGTTTTTTTTTTATTAATGTGCGTCTATTTGAACGATTTCAGCGATCTAAAATGCTTGAAAATTAGCATTTTAGCAAAACAGCACGTTTTGAGCTTTAATCACGTTTAACGCGTAAAACGACAGCATAAAACGACGAATTTTTTATTATTCGTTTTTATTAATATTGCACGTCTGTTGAACGATTTCAGCGATCTAAAATGGCAGAAATGCTTATTTTAGCAAAACAGCACGTTTTTGAGCTTTAATCTGCGTTTTAACGCGTAAAACAGCTTATAAAACGACGAATTTTTTATTATTCGTTTTTATTAATATTGCGCGCCTAACTGAACGATTTCAACGATCTAAAATGCTTGAAAATGCTTATTTTAGCAAAAACAGCACGTTTTGAGCTTTTAATCTGCGTTTTAACGCGTAAAACGCTTATAAAACAACGAATTTTTATTATTCGTTTTTATTAATATTACTTCTATTTGAACGATTTTCAACGATCACAAAATGCTTGAAAATGCTTATTTTATGTTCCTTTTCATATTTGACATTTTCAACGTCTAAAATAGCGTATTTTATTTTAGCAAAACAGCACATTTTGAGCTTTTATTCCTGCGTTTAACGCGTAAAACGGCATAAAACGACGAAATTTTTATTATTCGTTTTTTATTTTGTGCGTCTGTTTGAACATTTCCAGCGATGCAAATATGCTTGAAATGCTTTATTTTAGCAAAACAGCACGTTTTTGAGCTTTTTTTTGATGCGTTTTAGCGCGTAAAACGGCAAACGGCAATTTTATTATTCGTTTTTTATTAATATTGCGTCTATTTGAACGTTTCAGCGATGCAAAATACTTGAAAATGCTTGGCAGAAACGGCGATTTTGAGCTTTTGTCTGCGTTTTAACACGTAAAACAGCATAAAACGACGAATTTTTTATTGTCGTTTTATTACAATAACTTCTATTTAAACGATTTCGCTTGTCTAAAATGCTTGAAATGCTTATTTGCCTTAAAACGGCGCGTTTTTGAGCTTTTTGTCTGCGTTTTTAACGCGTAAAACAGCATAAAACGGCAGAATTTTTGTATTCGTTTTTTATTAATATTGCTTCTATTTGAACGTTTCAGCGATCTAAAATGGCCAAAATGCTTATTTTTGGCGAAACAGCGCGTTTTGAGCTTTTAATCTGCGCGTTTTTAGCGCTTGCCGAAACGGCATAAAACGACGAAGATTTTTTATTATTCGTTTTTTTTTTTTTTAATCATATTGCGTCTATTTCAACATTTCCAGCGGTCACAAAATGCTTGAAAATGCTTATTTTTTAGCAAAACAGCACACGTTTTGAGCTTTTAATCCGAATTTTAACGCGTAAAAACGCAGCATAAAACGACGAAATTTTTATTATTCGTTTTTATTAATATTTGCGTCTATTTGAACGATTTCCAGCGATCTAAAATGCTTGAAAATGCTTATTTTAGCAAAACAGCACGTTTGAGCTTTTAATCACCGCGTTTTAACGCGTAAACAGCATAAAAACGACGAATTTTTTATTATTCGTTTTATTAAGCATATTGCTTCTATTTGAACGATTTCAACGATCTAAAATGTACGAAAAATGCTTATTTTACGCTTGGCGAAACAGCGTTTTGAGCTTTAATCTGCGTTTTAGCGCGTAAAACAGCATAAAACGACGAAATTTTTTTATTATTCGTTTTTATTAATATTGCGCGTATATTTGAACGATTTCAACGATCACAAAATGGCGAAAATGCTTATTTTAGCAACGCACGTTTGGAAGCATTCTGCTGCGTCTTAACGCGTAAAACAGCATAAAAACGACGAAATTTTTATTATTCGTTTTTTATTTTTATTTGCGTCTATTTGAACGACTTCAACGATCTAAAATGCTTGAAAATGCTTATTTTAGCAAAACAGCGCGTTTTGAGCTTTAAGCTGCGTTTTAACGCGTAAAACCAGCATAAAACGACGAATTTTTTATTATTCGTTTTTATTAATATTATTGCTTTTATTTTGAACGATTTCGGCGGTAAAATGCTTGAAAATGCTTGACACAGCAAAACAGCGTTTGAGCTTTAATCTGCGTTTTAACGCGTAAACAGCATAAAAACGACGAATTTTTTTATTATTCGTTTTTTTCTTAGCTTATTGCTTCTATTTGGGGCGGGTTTCGCGTCTGATAGCGAAATGCTTATTTTAGCAAAGCAGCACGTTTGGGGCTTTAATGCGTTTTAACGTAAAACAGCAAACGGCGAAGATTTTTTATTATTCGTTTTTTTTATTAATATTGCTTTTATTTGAACGATTTCAACGATCTAAAATGCTTGAAAATGCTTATTTTAGCAAAACAGCACGTTTTGAGCTTTAATCTACTTTTAACGCGTAAACAACATAAAACGACGGGTTACGTACATTCGTTTTTTCTTAACATTGCTTCTATTTGAACAGTTTCAGCGATCTAAAATGCCCGAAAATGCTTATTTAGCAACAAAGCAGCACGTTTGAGCTTTATTTTGCGTTTTAACGCGTAAAACGGCATAAAACGACGAATTTTCAATGTCGTTTTTATTAATATTGCTTCTATTTGAGCGGTTCAACGATCGTCTTGAAAATGTATTTTAGCAAAACAGCACGTTTTGAGCTTTGATCTGCGTTTAACGCGTAAAGACAACATAAAACGTGAGCAGAGATTTTATTATTCGTTTTTATTAATTGCGGTATGTTTGAACGGTTTCGGCAGTCTAAAAGATGGCAGAAAATGCTTATTTTTAGCAGCAAAACAGCACGTTTTGAGCTTTATTCTGCGTCTTAGCGTAAACAGCATAAACGGCAATTTTTTATTATTCGTTTTTATTTTTTATTACGCATCATTTGAACGAGCTTCAACGATCTAAAATGCTTGAAAATGCTTATTTTAGCAAAACAGCACGTTTAAGCTTTTAATACTGCTTTTAGCGTAAACAGCATAAAAACACGAATTTTTATTATTCGTTTTTATTAATATTGTTTCTATTGATACGATTTCAACGATCTAAAATGCTTGAAAATGCTTATTTTGCAAAACAGCACGTTTTGAGCTTTAATCTGCGTTTTAACGCGTAAAAACATAAAACGACGAAATTTTTATTATTCGTTTTTTAATATTGCGTCTATTTGAACGATTTCAACGATCTAAAATGCTTGAAAATGCTTATTTTAGAAAACAGCACGTTTTGAGCTTTAATCTGCGTTTAACGCGTAAAACAGCATAAAAACGACGAATTTTTATTATTCGTTTTTATTAATATTTTGCGTCATTTAAGATAATTTTAACGATCTAAAATGCTTAGAAAATGCTTTACGCTAAACAAAGCACGTTTGAGCTTTTAATCTGCGTTTTTAACGCGTAAAACAGCATAAAACGACGAATTTTTTTACTGATTTTATTAATATTGCTTTATTTGAACGATTTTAACGATCAACTGCTTTGAAAATGCTTATTTAAAAACAGACGTTTTGAGCTTTTAATCTGCGTTTTAACGCGTAAAACACATAAAACGACGAATTTTTTATTATTCGTTTTTATTAATATTGACTTCTATTTGAACGATTTCAACGATCTAAAAGCTGAAAATGTTTATTTTAGCAAACAGCACGTTTTGAGCTTTTAATCTGCGTTTTTAACGCGTAAAACAGCATAAAACGACGAAATTTTATTATTCGTTTTTATTAATATGCGTATATTTGATCGGTTTTAACGACTAAAAATAGCGAAAATGCTTATTTTAGCAAAACAGCACGTTTTTGAGCTTTATTCTGCGTTTTAACGCGTAAAACGCATAAAACGACGAAATTTTTATTATTCGTTTTATTTTTTGCGTCTATTTAACGTTTTTCCAACGATCTAAAATGCTTGAAATGCTTATTTTAGCAAAACAGCACGTTTATTTATCTTTGCGTTTTAACGCGTAAAACAGCATAAAACGACAGAAATTTTTATTATTCGTTTTATTAATATTGCGTTATTGAAACGATTAACTGATCTAAATGCTTGAAAATCTTATTTTAGCAAAACCGCACGTTTTGAGCTTTAATCTGCGTTTTAACGCGTAAAACAGCATAAAACGACGAATTTTTATTATTCGTTTTTATTAATATTGCTTCTATTTGAACGATTTCAACGATCTAAAATGCTTTAAAATGCTTATTTTGCAAATAAACGTTTTGAGCTTTATTTTGCGTTTTAAGCAAAAAACGCTTTAATTTAATTCTTTTTAAAGTAAACCATAAATGAATTTTTTTTTTTAAAAATTTTTTTTAAGGAAAAAAAAAAAAATTTTTAAAATTTTTTTTTTTAAAAATTTTTTTTTTTTCCCCTTTTTTAAAATTTGAAAAAAATTTTAAAAAACCCCCTTTTTTTTTTTTTTTTTCCTTTAAAAACCAAAAAGGGTTTTTTTTTTTTATTTTTTTAAAAAATTTTTTTTCCAAATTTTTTAAAAAAATTTTTAAAAAAAATTTTTTTATTTTTTTTTTTTGGGGTTAAAAAAAAAAAAATTTTTTTTTTTTTTTTTTTTTTTTTGGGGATTTAAATTTGGGCCAAAAAATTTTTTAAAAAAAATTTTTTATTTTTTTTTTTTTAAAAAAACCCAAAAAGGGTTTTTTTTTTTTTTTTTCCCCTTTTTTTTTTTTTTAAAAAAAAAAAAAAATTTTTTTTTTTTTTTTTAAAAAAATTTTTTAAAACAAAAATTTTTTTTTTTAAAAGAAAAAATTTTTTTTTTTTTTTTTAAAAAAAAAACCCCTTTTAAAAAAAAATTTTTTTTAATTTTCTTTTTTAAAAAAACCTTTTTTAAAAAAAAGGGTTTTTTAAAAAAATTTTTTTTAAAAAAATTTTTTTTTTTTAAAAAAAGGGAAAAAAAATTTTTTTTTTAAAAAAAAAAATTTTTAAAACCCCAAAAAAAAATTTTTTTTTGGGAAAAATTTTTTTTTTTAATTTTAAAAAAAAAAAATTTTGGTTTTTTTTTTTTTAAAAAAAAAAAAAATTTTTAAATTTTTTTTTAAAAAATTTTTTTGGAAAACCCCTTTTTTTTAAAACTTTTTTTTAAAAAAAAAAAGGGTTTTTTTTTTTTTAAAAAAAAATTTTAAAAAAGGGTTTTTTTTTTTAAAAAAAGGTTTTTTTAACAAAAAAACCTTTTAAAATTTTGGTTTTTTTAAAAAAAAAAAAAAATTTTTTTTTCCTTTAAAAAAAAAAAAATTTTTTTTTTTTTAAAAAAAATTTTTTTTTTAAATTTTAAAAAAAATTTTTTTTTAAAAAAATTTTTTAAAAAGGAAAAAAAAAGGTTTTTTTTTTTTAAAAAAAATTTTTTTAAAAATTTTTTAAAAAATTTTTTTAAAAATTTTAAAAAAAAAAAAATTTTTTTTTTCCCCAAAAAAAAAAAAAATTTTTTTTAAAAAAAAAAAAAAAAAAATTTTTTTTTTTTTAAAATTAAAAAAATTTTTTTAAAAAAAAAATTTTTTTTTTTCCCCGGGGAAAAAATTTTAAAAAAAAAAAAAAAAATTTTTTTTTTTTTTTTTAAAAAATTTTTAAAATTTTTTTTAAAAAAAAAAGGGGCTTTTTTTTTTTAAAAAAAAAAGGGGAAAAAAAAAATTTTTAAAAAATTTTTTTTTTTTTTAAATTTTACGTCTTTAAAAAACTTTTTTTAGCAAAACGATTTTATTTTAACCTTTTAAACCCAAAAACCTAAAACGCAAAAATTTTTTTACGTTTTTTTTTAAAATTTCGTTTTTAAAATTTTTAAAATTTAAAATTAAAATTTTTTTTTTTTTAAAAGAAAAATTTTTTTTATTCTGCGTTTTAACGCGTAAAACACTAAAAAACAAAAATTTTTTTATTTTTTTTATTAAATTGCGTCTTTTTGAACAATTTCAACGATCAAAAATGCTTGAAAATTTTTTTTAAAAAAAACAATCTGCTTTTTAACGCGAAAACACAAAAAAAAAAATTTTTTATTATTCGTTTTATTAATATTGCGTCTATTTGAACGATTTAACGATTAAAATGCTTAAAAATGCTTTTTTTAAAAACAGCACGTTTGAGCTTTAATCTGCGTTTTAACGCGTAAAACAGCTAAAACGACGAATTTTTATTTTTCGTTTTTTTTAATTTGCTTCTATTTGAACGATTTAACGATTAAAATGCTTGAAAATGTTTTTTTTTAGAAAAACAGCACGTTTTGAGCTTTAATCTCGTTTTAAGGGTAAAACAGCATAAAACGACAAAATTTTTATTATTCGTTTTTATTAATATTGCTTTTTGACGATTTCAACGTTTAAAATTTTAAAAATTTTATTTTAGCAAAACCCCTTTTTGAGCTTTATTCTGCGTTTAACGCGTAAAACACAAAAAAAGAGAAATTTTTTTTATTCGTTTTTTTTTTTTGGTTATTTGGTTTAAACGATCAAAATTTAAAATTTTTTTTAGCAAAACAGCACGTTTTGAGCTTTTTCTGCGTTTTAACGCGTAAAACAGCAAAAAAACAAAAAAATTTTTTATTATTCGTTTTTATTTATTCGTTTTTGAACGATTTCAACGAAAAAATGCTTAAAATTTTTTTAGCAAAAAACGCACTTTTGGAAGGTTTTTAACGCTAAAACACAAAAAAATTTTTTTTTATTATTCGTTTTTTAAATTGTTTCTATTTGAAGTTTAAAATTAAAAGGAAAAATTTTTTTTTTTAAAAAGGCCCTTTTTAGGAAAAATTTTTTTTTAACAAAAAAAAAAAAGGGTTTTTTATTATTTTTTTTTTAAAATTTTTATTTAATTTTTAAAAAAAAAATTTGAAAACCCTTTTTTTAAAACCCCTTTTATTTTTTTAACCCCTTTAACGCAAAAAATTTTAAAAGAAAATTTTATTTTTTTTTTAAATTTTTTTAAAAGTTTAAAAGATTAAAAGCTTGATAATGCTTTTTAGCAAAACAGCATTTTGAGAATTGCGTTTTAAAAAACCCAGCTAAAAAACAAAATTTTTAAATTCGTTTTTTAATATTGCTTTTTTTTAACACAACGTTAAAAAAAGCAAATGCTTTTTAACAAAACAGCAGGAGTTTTCCGCGTTTTTTTAAAAAGAAAAAAAAGACGTTTTTTAATTTTTCTTTTTTTAAATTTTTTAAACGATTTGTTAAAAAGTTTAAAAATTTTTTAAGCAAAACAGATTTTTTATTTAATTCTTTTTAACGCGAAAAAGAAAAAAAAGACGTTTTTTTTTCTTTTTAAAATTTTGCTTTTTAAAAAC
>NW_027046033.1:0-36121 GCF_025399875.1 Dalotia coriaria | reverse complement strand
GGGAGGTTTTTAAAATTTTGTGTTTTTTAAAAACGCTTTTTAAAAACCAAAAGCATAAAACGACGAATTTTTATTATTCGTTTTATTAATATTGCCTTTTTAAAATTTCAACGTTTAAAAACTTAAAATGCTTTTTAGCAAAACAGCCTTTGAGCTTTAATCTGCGTTTTAACGCGAAAAACAGCATAAAACGACTTTTTTATTATTCGTTTTTATTAATTTGCTTCTATTTAACGATTTCAACCATCTAAAAATGCTTAAAAAATGCTTATTTTAGCAAAACAGCATTTTGAGCTTTAATCCGTTTTAACGCGTAAAACAGCAAAAACAAAATTTTTTTTATTATTCTTTTTTATTAATTTTGCGTCTATTTGAACGATTTAACAATCTAAAATGCTTGAAAATGCTTATTTTAGCAAAACAGCACTTTTTGAGTTTTAATCTGCTTTTTAACGCGTAAACGCATAAAACGCAAATTTTTATTATTTTTTTTTTTAAAAAATTTTTTCTATTTGAAGATTTCAACGATCTAAAATCTTAAAAAATGTTTTTACTTTAAAAAGCGTTTTGAGCTTTAATCTGCGTTTTAACGCAAAAACAAAAACGATAAAATTTTTTTATTATTCGTTTTTATTAATATTGCGTCTATTTAACGATTTCAACGATCAAAAATGCTTGAAAATGCTTATTTTAGCAAAACAAATTTTTGAGTTTTAAAGCGTTTTAACGGCCCGCAAAAACGACAATTTTTTTATTGTTTTTTTAAAGCCTATTTGAACATTTAAACCCTTAAAATGATTGAAAATGCTTATTTTGCAAAACAGCACATTTTGAAATCGCTTTTTAGCAAAAACAAAAAAAAAAACCAAAATTTTTTTATTGTTTTTATTAATTTTGCGTCTATTTGAACGTTTAAAAACGATGTAAAATGCGAAAATGTTTTTTTTAGCAAAACAGCACGTTTGAGTTTTTAATCTGCTTTTTTAACGCGTAAAAAAACATAAAACGACGAATTTTTTTTATTATTCGTTTTTTTAAATTGCTTCTATTTGAACGTTTCAACGATCTAAAATGCTTGAAAATGCTTATTTTAGCAGAACAGCGCTTTTTGAGTTTTTTTGCTTTTTTAAGGGTAAAACAGCAAAAAAACAAAAAATTTTATTCGTTTTTTTTTTTTTAATGCGTCTATTTGAACGATTTAACGCCCAAAAATGCTTGAAAATGTTATTTTAGCAAAACCGCTTTTTGAGCTTAAATCTGCGTTTTGCGAAAAAACAGCATAAAACGACAAATTTTATTATTCGTTTTTATTAATATTCTTCTATTTTAACTTTTAACGTTTAAAAAGGGCGAAAATGCTTATTTTAAAAAACAGCCGTTGGAGAACCCCGTTTTAACGCGAAAAAACAGCAAAAAAACACGAAATTTTTATTATTCTTTTTATTAATTTTGGGTCTATTTGAACGATTTCAACGATCTAAAAGGGCGAAAATGCTTATTTTAGCAATACAGCACTTTTTGAGCTTTAATCTGCGTTTTAACGCGTAAAACAGCATAAAACAAATTTTTATTATTCTTTTTTATTAATATTGCTTCTTTTTGAACGATTTCAACGAATAAAATGCTTGAAAATGCTTATTTTAGAAAAAACACCCTTTTTTGAGCTTTAATCTGCGTTTTAACGCGAAAACAGCAAAAACGACGAATTTTTTTTATTCGTTTTTTTAATATTTTTTATTTGAACGATTTCAACGATCTAAAATGATTGAAAATGCTTATTTTAGCAAAACAGCCATTTGACTTTTCTGCGTTTAACGCGTAAAACAACATAAAACGCGTTTTTTTTTGTTTTTAATATTGCGTCTATTTGAACGATTTAAACGATGAAAATGCGAAAATGCTTATTTTAGCAAAACAGCTTTTTGAGTTTTAATCTGCTTTTTTAACGCGAAAACAGAAAAAAACGACGAATTTTTATTATTCGTTTTTAAATTTTTTCCTATTTGAAGATTTAAACGATCTAAAATGCTTAAAATCATTTTAGCAGAACAGCGCGTTTGAGTTTTATTCGGGTTTTAACGCGTAAAACAGCAAAAAAAGCGAAATTTTTTTATTCGTTTTTTTTTTTTTTAATGCGTCTTTTAACGTTTCACGATCTAAAATGCTTGAAAATTTTTTTTAGCAAAACCGCACGTTTGAGCTTAAATCTGCGTTTTAACGCGTAAAACAGCATAAAACGAAAAAATTTTTATTATTCTTTTTTTATTAATTTGCTTTATTTGAACGATTTCAACGATCTAAAATGCTTGAAAATGCTTATTTTAGCAAAACAGCACGTTGTGGGGCTTTAATCTGCGTTTTAAGGGTAAAACAGCATAAAAACGACGAAATTTTTATTATTCGTTTTTTTTAAAATTTCGTCTATTTAAAACGATTTCAACGTTTAAAATGCGAAAATGCTTATTTTGCCACACGTTTTGAGCTTTAATCTGCTTTTTTAACGCGAAAAACACATAAAACGACAAATTTTTTTATTCTTTTTTTATTAATATTCTTTATTTGAACGATTTCAACGAACTAAAATGTTGAAAATGCTTTTTTTAGCAAAACACCCGTTTTGAGCTTTAATCTGCGTTTTAAGGGTAAAACATAAAACGACGAATTTTTTTTATTCTTTTTTATTAATATTGCGTCTTTTGAACGATTTCAACGATCTAAAATGCTTGAAAATGCTTATTTTAAAAAACCCGTTTGAGCTGTAATCTGCGTTTTAACGCGTAAAACAGCAAAAAAACGACGACATTTTTATTATTCGTTTTTAAATATTGCGTCTATTTGAACGATTTAAAACGATCTAAAATGCTTGAAAATTTTTTTTTTAGAAAAACAGCACGTTTGAGCTTTATTCTGCTTTTTAACGCGTAAAACACAAAAAAAGCAAAATTTTTTTATTATTCTTTTTTTATTTTTATTGCGTCTATTTGAAGGGTTTAAACGATCTAAAAGCGAAAATGTTATTTTAGCAAAACAGCACGTTTTGATTTTTAATCGCGTTTAACGCTAAAACAGCATAAAACGACAAATTTTTATTATTCGTTTTTTATTAATATTGCGTCTTTTTAAAACGATTTAAAGATCTAAAATGCTTGAAATGCTTATTTTAAAACAGCACGTTTTAAAGTTTTTAATCTGCGTTTTAAGGGGAAAAACACATAAAACGCAATTTTTTTATTTTTCTTTTTTATTAATTTGCGTCTATTTGAACGATTTAAACGATCAAAATGCGAAAATGCTTTTTTAGCAAAACACACTTTTTGAGTTTTAATCTGCGTTTTAACGCGTAAAACACATAAAACGACGTTTTTTATTATTCGTTTTTTTAATATTGCTTCTATTTGAACGTTTAACGATCTAAAATGTTAAAAATTTTTTTAAGCAATACAGCACGTTTTGAGCTTTAATCTGCTTTTTAAGGGTAAAACAGCATAAAACGACAATTTTTTATTATTCGTTTTTTTAAATTCTTCTTTTAACGATTTCAACGAACTAAAATGCTTAAAAACTTATTTTAGCAAAACAGCACTTTTTAGTTTTAATCGCTTTTTAACGCGTAAAACAGCAAAAAAAAGGGCAATTTTTTTTATTATTCGTTTTTTTTAAATATTGCGTTTTTGAACATTTCAACGATCTAAAATGCTTGAAAATGCTTATTTCAGCAAAACAGCACGTTTTGAGCTGTAATCTGCGTTTTAACGCGAAAAAACAGAAAAAAACGACGAATTTTATTATTCGTTTTTTATTAATATTGCGTCTATTTGAACGATTTCAACGATCTAAAATGCTTGAAAATGCTTATTTTAGCAAAACAGCACGTTTTGAGCTTTATTCTGCGTTTTAACGCGAAAAACAGCATAATAACGACGAAATTTTTTATTATTCGTTTTTTATTTTATTGCGTCTATTGAACGATTTCAACGATCTAAAATGCTTGAAAATGCTTATTTTAGCAAAACAGCACGTTTTGAGCTTTTAATCTGCGTTTTAACGCGTAAAAAGCATAAAAAACGACGAATTTTTTATTATTCGTTTTTATTAATATTGCTTCTATTTGAACGATTTCAACGATCTAAAATGCTTGAAAATGCTTATTTTAGCAAAACAGCACGTTTTGAGTTTTAATCTGCGTTTTAACGCGTAAAACAGCATAAAAACGACAAAATTTTTTTTAATTTGTTTTATTAATATTGCGTCTATTTGAACGAATTTCAACGATCTAAAAATGCTTGAAAATGCTTATTTTAGCAAAACAGCACGTTTTGAGTTTTTAATCTGCGTTTTAACGCGTAAACAGCATAAAAACGACGAATTTTTTATTATTCGTTTTATTAATCCCGTTTCTATTTGAACGATTTCAACGATCTAAAAATGCTTGAAAATTCCTATTTTAGCAAAACAGCACGTTTTGAGCTTTTAATCTGCTTTTTAACGCGAAAAAACAGCATAAAACGACGAATTTTTATTATTCTTTTTTATTAATATTGCTTCTAATTGAACGATTTCAACGATCTAAAATGCTTGAAAATGCTTATTTTGCAAAACAGCACGTTTTGAACTTTAATCTGCGTTTTAACGCGAAAAACAGCATAAAACGACGAATTTTTTATAATTCGTTTTTAATAATATTGCGTCTATTTGAACGATTTCAACGATCTAAATGCTTGAAAATGCTTATTTTAGCAAAACAGCATGTTTTGAGCTTTATTCTGCGTTTTAACGCGTAAAACAGCAAAAAAACGACGAATTTTTATTATTCGTTTTTATTTTTATTGCGTCTATTTGAACGATTTCAACGATCTAAAAATGCTTGAAAATGCTTATTTTAGCAAACAGCACGTTTTGAGCTTTAATCTGCGTTTTAACGCGTAAAACAGCATAAAAACGACGAATTTTTATTATTCGTTTTTATTAATATTGCTTCTATTTGAACGATTTCAACGATCTAAAATGCTTGAAAATGCTTATTTTAGCAAAACAGCACGTTTTGAGCTTTAATCTGCGTTTTAACGCGAAAAACAGCATAAAACGACAAAATTTTTTTATTATTCGTTTTTATTAATATTGCGTCTATTTGAACGATTTCAACGATCAAAAAATGCTTGAAAATGCTTATTTTAGCAAAAACAGTACGTTTTGAGTTTAATCTGCGTTTTAACGCGTAAAACAGCATAAAACGACGAATTTTTATTTTTCGTTTTTATTAATATTGCTTCTATTTGAACGATTTCAACGATCTAAAAATGCTTGAAAATGCTTATTTTAGCAAAACAGCACGTTTTGAGCTTTAATCTGCGTTTTAACGCGTAAAACAGCATAAAAACGACGAATTTTCATTATTCGTTTTTATTAATATTGCTTCTATTTGAACGATTTCAACGATCTAAAATGCTTGAAAATGCTTACTTTAGCAAAACAGCACGTTTTGAGCTTTATTCTGCGTTTTAACGCGTAAACAGCATAAAAACGACGAAATTTTTTTATTCGTTTTTATTAATATTGCGTCTATTTGAACGATTTTAACGATCTAAAATGCTTAAAAAATGCTTATTTTAGCAAAACAGCACGTTTTGAGCTTTAATCTGCGTTTTAACGCGTAAAACAGCATAAAAACAACGAAATTTTTATTATTCGTTTTTATTAATATTGCGTCTATTTGAACGATTTCAAAGATCTAAAATGCTTGAAAATGCTTATTTTAGCAAAACAGCACGCTTGAGTTTTTAATCTGCGTTTAACGCGTAAAACAGCATAAAACGACGAAATTTTATTATTCGTTTTATTATTATTGCGTCTATTTGAACGATTTCAACGATCTAAAAATGCTTGAAAATGGTTTTAGCAAAACAGCATCGTTTTATTTAATCTGCGTTTAACGCGTAAACAGGCATAAAACGACGAATTTTTATTATTCGTTTTATTAATATTGCTTCTATTTGGAACGATTTCAACGATCTAAAATTTTGAAAATAAGCGTATTTTAGCAAAACATATCGTTTTGAGCTTAATCTGCATTTTAACGCGTAAACAGCATAAAACGACAAATTTTTATTATTATTACTTCTATTTGAAAAGATTTCAACGATCTAAAATGCTTGCAAATGCTTATTTTAGCAAAAACAGCACGCTTTCAGCTTTAATCTGCGTTTTAACGCGTAAAACAGCATAAAACGACGAATTTTCGTTTTTATTAATATTGCTTCTATTTGAACGATTTCAAATTCAAAAATGCTTGAAAATGCTTTGCCAGCAAAACAGCACGTTTTGAGCTTTATTCTGCGTTTCAACGCGTTAAACAGCATAAAAACGACGAATTTTTTATTATTCGTTTTTTATTAATATTGCTTCTATTTGAACGATCAACGATCTAAAAATGCTTGAAAATGCTTATTTTAGCAAAACAGCACGTTTTGCGCTTTTGCGTTTTAACGCGTAAAACAGCATAAAATTGGACGAATTTTTTATTATTCGTTTTATTAATATTGCGTCTATTTGAACGATTTCAACGATTTTAAAATGTTTGAAAATGCTTATTCTAGCAAAACAGCACGTTTTGAGTTTTAATCTGCGTTTCTTTTAACGCGTAAAACAGCATAAAACGACGAATTTTTTATTAATATTGCTTCTATTTTGAACGTGATTTCAACGATCTAAAATGCTTGAAAAATGCTTATTTTAGCAAAACAATGTTTTGAGCTATTCTGCGTTTTAACGCGTAAAACAGCATAAAAACGTGACGAAATTTTTATTATTCGTTTTATTAATATTGCGTCGATTTAAATAATGAATATAAAAACGACGAAATTTTTATTATTCGTTTTTATTAATATTGCTTCTCTATTTGAACGATTTCAACGATCTAAAAATGCTTTTGCAGTTTTTATTTTAGCAAAACAGCAATGTTTTGAGCTTTAATCTGCGTTTTAACGCGTAAACAGCATAAAACGACAAATTTTTTATTATTCGTTTTATTAATATTGCTTCCTATTTGAACGATTTCAACGATCTAAAATGCATGAAAATGTTTATTTTAGCAAAACAAAGCAATGTTTTGAGTTTTAATCTGCGTTTTAACGTAAGCGTGAAAACAGCATAAAAAACGACGAAATTTTTATTATTCGTTTTTATTAATATTGCGTCTATTTGAACGATTTCAACGATCTAAAATGCTTTGAAAATGTTTTTATTTTGTGGCAAAACAGCACGTTTTGAGCTTTTAATCTGCGTTTTAACGCGTAAAACAGCATAAAAAACGACGAAATTTTATTATTCGTTTTTATTAATATTGCTTCTATTTGAACGATTTCAACAATCTAGAATGCTTCTGAAAAGTTTTATTTTACAAAACAGCACGTTTTGAAAGTTTTAATCTGCGTTTTAACGCGTAAAACAGCATAAAAACGACAAATTTTTATTATTCGTTTTTATTAATATTGCTTCTATTTGAACGATTTCAACGATCTAAAATGCATGAAAATGCTTATTTTAAAGCAAAACAGCACGTTTTGAGTTTTAATCTGCGTTTCGCAAGCGGTGTAAACAGCATAAAACGACGAAATTTTTATTATTCGTTTTTATTAATACTATTGCGCCTATTTGAACGATTTCAACGATCTAAAAATGCTTGAAAATGTTTTATTTTAGCAAAACAGCATCGTTTTGAGCTTCTTTAATCTGCGTTTAACGCGTAAAACAGCATAAAACGACGAATTTTTTATTATTCGTTTTTTATTATTATTATTGTTTCTATTTGAACGTGATTTCAACGTTCTAAAATGCTTGAAAATGTTTTTATTTTAGCAAAACAGCACGTTTTGAGTTTAATCTGCGTTTTAATCGCGTAAAACAGCATAAAAAACGACGAATTTTTTATTATTCCGTTTTTATTAATATTGTACAGTCTATTTGAAACCATTTCAACGATCTAAAAATGCTTGAATTGCTTATTTTAGCAAAACAGCACGTTTTGAGCTTTTAATCTGCGTTTTTAACGCGTAAAACAGCATAAAAAACGACGAATTTTTATTATTCATTTTATTAATAATATTGCGTCTATTTGAAACGATTTCAACGATCTAAAAATGCTTGCAAAATGCTATTTTAGCAAAACAGCACGTTTTGAGCTTTTATTCTGCGTTTTAACGCGTAAAACAGCATAAAAACGTGACGAAATTTTATTATTCGTTTTATTAATATTGCGTCTATTTGAACGATTTCAACGATCTAAAATGCTTGAAAATGCTTATTTTAGCAAAACAGCACGTTTTGAGCTTTAATATGCGTTTTTTAACGCGTAAACAGCACATAAAATGACGCACTTTTTTATTATTCGTTTTATTAATATTGTTTCTATTTAAACGATTTCAACGATCTAAAATGCTTGAAAAATGGTTATTTTAGCAAAACAGCACGTTTTGAGCTTCTTTAATTGCGTTTTAACGCGTAAAACAGCATAAAAACGACGAAATTTTTATTATTCGTTTTTATTAATATTGCGTCTATTTGAACGATTTCAACGATCTAAAATGCTTGAAAATGCTTTTAATTCTAGCAAAACAGCACGTTTTGAGCTTTAATCTGCGTTTTAACGCGTAAACAGCATAAAAACGACGAATTTTTTATTATTATTCGTTTTTATTGATTATTGCGTCTATTTGAACGATTTCAACGATCTAAAATGCTTGAAAATGCTTTTTATTTTAGCAAAACAGCACGTTTTGAGCTTTTAATCTGCGTTTTAACGCGGTAAAACAGCATAAAAAACGACAAATTTTTATTATTCGTTTTGACATATTGCGTCTATTTGAACGATTTCAACGATTTAAAATGCTTGAAAATGCTTATTCTAGCAAAACAGCACGTTTTGAGTTTTAATCTGCGTTTTAACGCGTAAAACAGCATAAAAAACGACGAATTTTTATTATTCGTTTTATTACACATTGCTTCTATTTGAACGTGATTTCCTCAACGATCTAAAAATTCTGAAAATGCTTATTTTGAAGTAAAAGAGCACGTTTTGTTTAATCTGCGTTTTAACGGCGCGTAAAACAAAAGCATAAAACGACGAATTTTTTATTATTCGTTTTATTAATATTGTTTCTATTTGAACGATTTCAACGATCTAAAATTTTGAAAATGCTTTATTTTGTGCTAAAAGAGCACGTTTTTGAGTTTTAATCTGCGTTTTAACGCGTAAAACAGCATAAAACGACAAATTTTTTATTATTCGTTTTATATTAATATTGCGTCTATTTTGAACGATTTCCAACGATCTAAAAATGCTTGAAAATGCTTTTTATTCTTTTAGCAAAAACAGCACGTTTTGAGCTTTTAATCTGCGTTTTAACGTTGCAAAACAGCATGCGCCCGACGAATTTTTATTATTCGTTTTATTAATATTGCTTCTATTTGACCGATTTCAACGATCTAAAAATTTTGAAATGCTTATTTTAGCAAAAGTTATTACCGTTTTGAGCTTTAATCTGCGTTTTAACGCGAAAAAACAAAAGTATTACGTAAAAACGACGAATCTCTTTTTATTATCTTCGTTTCTTTTTTATACTATTTCGTTTCTATTTGAAAGATTTCAACGATCTAAATGCTTGAAAAATGCTTATTTCTAGCAAAACAGCACGTTTTTGAGCTTTAATCTGCGTTTTAACGCGTAAAACAGCATAAAAACGACGAATTTTTTATTATTCGTTTTTATTAATATTGCGTCTATTTGGAACGATTTCAACGATCTAAAAATGCTTGAAAATGCTTATTTTAGCAAAACAGCACGTTTTGAGTTTTTAATCTGCGTTTTAACGCGTGCAAAAACAGCATAAAACGTGACAAAATTTTATTATTCGTTTTATATTAATATTGCGGCCTATTTCGGTCGATTTCAACGATTTAAAATGCTTGAAAATGCTTATTCTAGCAAAACAGCACGTTTTGAGTTTTAATCTGCGTTTCGCGTAAACAGCATAAAAACGTGACGAATTTTTATTAATATTGCTTCTATTTGAACGATTTCAACGATCTTAAAATGCTTGAAAAATGCTTATTTTAGCAAAACAGCACGTTTTGAGCTATTCTGCGTTTTAACGCGGGCAAAACAGCATAAAAACGACGAAATTTTATTATTCGTTTTTATTAATATTGCGTCTATTTGAACGATTTCAACCATCTAAAATGCTTGAAAAATGTTATTTTAGCAAAACAGCACAAGTTTTGAGCTTTAATCTTGCGTTTTAATCGCGTAAAACAGCATAAAAATGACGAATTTTTATTATTCGTTTTTTATTAATATTGCTCTCTATTTAAACGATTTCAACGATCTAAAATGCTTGAAAAATGCCTTTATTTCAGCAAAACAGCACGTTTTGAGCTTAATCTGCGTTTAACGCGTAAAACAGCATAAAACGACGAAATTTTTATTATTCGTTTTTTATTAATATTGCTTCTATTTTAAACGATTTCAACGATCTAAAATGCTTAAAAATGCTTATTTTAGCAAAAACAGCACGTTTTGAGTTTAATCTGCGTTTTGCGTAAAACAGCATAAAACGACAAATTTTTATTATTCGTTTTATTAATATTGTTTCATTTGAACGATTTCAACGATCTAAAATGCATGAAAATGCTTATTTTAGCAAAACAGCACGTTTTGAGCTTTAATCTGCGTTTTAACGCGTAAAAACAGCATAAAAACGACGAAATTCTTTTTATTATTCGTTTTTTATTAATATTGCGTCTATTTGAACGATTTCAACGATCTAAAATACTTGAAAATGTTATTTTAGCAAAACAGCACGTTTTGAGTTTTTAATCTGCGTTTTAACGCGCGTAAAACAGCATAAAAACGACGAAATTTTATTATTCGTTTTTATTAATATTGCTTCTATTTGAACGATTTCAACAATCTTAATGCTTGAAAAGCTATTTTAAGCAAAACAGCATCGTTTTGAGCTTTAATCTGCGTTTTAACGCGTAAAACAGCATAAAACATAAATTTTTATTATTCGTTTTACAATATTGCTTCTATTTTTGAACGATTTCAACGATCTAAAATGCATGAAAATGCTTATTTTAGCAAAAACAGCACGTTTTGAGTTTTAATCTGGTGTTTTAACGCGTAAAACATCATAAAAACGACGAAATTTTTATTATTCCGTTTTTATTAATATTGCGTCTATTTGAACGATTTCAACGATCTAAAATGCTTTGAAAATGCTTATTTTAGCAAAAACAGCACGTTTTGAGCTTTTAATCTGCGTTTTAACGCGTAAAACAGCATAAAAAACGTGACGAATTTTTTATTATTCGCTTTTTATTATTATTGCTTCTATTTGAACGATTTCAACGTTCTAAAATGCTTGAAAATGCTTTTATTTTAGCAAAACAGCACGTTTTGAGCTTTAATCTGCGTTTTAACGCGTAAAACAGCATAAAAAACGACGAATTTTTATTATTCGTTTTTTATTAATATTGCGTCTATTTGAAACTTTATTTCAACGATCTAAAAATGCTTGAATTGTTTCTTATTTTAGCAAAACAGCACGTTTTGAGTTTTAATCTGCGTTTTAACGCGTAAAACAAAAGCATAAAACGACGAATTTTTATTCGTTTTTATTAATATTGCGTCTATTTGAACCATTTCCAACGATCTAAAATGCTTGAATTGCTTATTTTAGCAAAAACAGCACGTTTTGAGCTTTAATCTGCGTTTTAACGCGTAAACAGCATAAAACGACGAATTTTTTATTATCTGTTTTTATTAATATTGCGTCTATTTTGAACGTGATTTCAACGATCTAAAAATGCTTGAAAATGCTGGTTTTGTGAAGCAAAACAGCATCGTTTTGAGCTTTATTCTGCGTTTTAACGCGTAAAAATGTATAAAAAAACGACGAAATCTTTATTATTCGTTTTTATTAATATTGCGTCGGCTTGAACGTGATTTCAACGATCTAAAAATGCTTGAAAAATGTTTATTTTAGCAAAACAGCATCGTTTTGAGCTTTTGTAATATGTGTTTTAACGCGTAAAAACAAAAGTTACGTAAAAATGACGAATTTTTTATTATTCGTTTTTATTAATATTGTTTCTATTTAAACGATTTCAACGATCTAAAATGCTTGAAAATGTTTATTATTTTTAGCAAAACAGCACGTTTTGAGCTTTAATCTGCGTTTTAACGCGTAAAAAACAGCATAAAAACGACGAAATTTATTATTCGTTTTTTATTACCATTGCGTCTATTTTGAACGATTTCAACGATCTTAAAATGCTTGAAATGCTTATTTTAGCAAAACAGCACGTTTTGAGCTTTCAATCTGCGTTTTAACGCGTAAAACAGCATAAAACGACGAATTTTTTTATTATTCGTTTTTATTAATATTGTTTCCTTATTTGAACGATTTCAACGATCTAAAATGCTTGAAAAATGCTTTAATTTAGCAAAAACAGCACGTTTTGAGTTTTAATCTGCGTTTTAACGCGTAAAACAGCATAAAAAACGACGAAATTTTTATTATTCGTTTTTTATTAATATTGCGTCTATTTGAACGATTTCAACGATCTAAAATGCTTAAAAATGCTTATTTTAGCAAAACAGCACGTTTTGAGTCTATTCTGCGTTTTAACGCGGGAAACAGCATAAAACGACGAAATTTTTATTATTCGTTTTATTTTTATTGCGTCTATTTGAACGATTTCGAACGATTCCAAAACGCTTGAAAATGCTTATTTTAGCAAAAACGGCATCGTTTGAGCTTTATTCTGCGTTTTAACGCGTAAAACAGCATAAAAACGACGAAATTTTTATTATCTGCTTCTTTATTAATATTGCGTCTATTTGAACGATTTTTAACGATCTAAAATGCTTGAAAATGATTATTTTTAGCAAAACAGCACGTTTTGAGTTTTAATCTGCGTTTTAACGCGTAAAACAGCATAAAAAATGACGAATTTTTTATTATTCGTTTTTATTAATATTGCTTCTATTTAAACGTGATTTCAACGATCTAAAATGCTTGCAAAAATGCTTATTTTTAACAAAACAGCACGTTTGAGTTTTAATCTGCGTGTTTTAACGTAAAACAGCATAAAAACGACGAAATTTTTATTATTCGTTTTTATTAATATTGCTTCTATTTGAACGATTTCAACGATCTAAAATGCTTGAAAATGCTTATTTTAGCAAAAACAGCACGTTTTGAGTTTTAATCTGCGTTTTAACGCGTAAAACAGCATAAAAACGACGAAATTTTATTATTCGTTTTTATTAATATTGTTTCTATTTGAACGTGATTTCAACGATCTAAAATGCTTGAAAATGCTTATTTTAGCAAAACAGCACGTTTTGAGCTTTTAATCTACGTTTTAACGCGTAAAACAGCATAAAACGACAAATTTTTATTATTCGTTTTTATTAATATTACTTCTATTTGAACGATTTCAAAACGTGATCTAAAATGCATGAAAATGCTTATTTTAGCAAAACAGCAATGTTTTTGAGCTTTAATCTGCGTTTTGAACGTAAAACAGCATAAAAACGACGAAATTTCCTTTATTATTCGTTTTTATTAATATTGCGTCTATTTGAACGATTTTAACGATCTAAAATGCTTGAAAAATGTTTATTTTAGCAAAACAGCACGTTTCAGCTTTAATCTTGCGGCTTTAACGCGTAAAACAACAGCATAAAAACGACGAATTTTTATTATTCGTTTTTATTATTATTGCTTCTATTTGAACGATTTCAACGTTCTTAAAATGTTTGAAAATGTTTATTATTTTAGCAAAACAGCACGTTTTGAGCTTTAATCTGCGTTTTAACGCGTAAAACAGCATGTAAAAACGACGAATTTTTTATTCGTTTTTATTAATATTGCGTCTATTTGAACGATTTCAACGATCTTAAAAATGCTTGGAATTGTTTATATTTTGAAGCAAAACAGCACGTTTTGAGCTTTAATCTGCGTTTTAACGCGTAAACAGCATGTAAAAACGACGAATTTTTATTATTCGTTTTTATTAATATTGCGTCTATTCTGAACGATTTCAACGATCTAAAATGCTTGAAAAATGCTTATTTTAGCAAAACAGCACGTTTTGAGTTTCCTTTATCTGCGTTTTAACGCGTAAAACAGCATAAAACGACGAAATTTTTATTATTCGTTTTTATTAATATTGCGTCTATTTGAACGATTTCAACGATCTAAAATGCTTGAAAATGTTTCATTTTAGCAAAACAGCACGTTTTGAGCTATAATATGCGTTTTAACGCGTAATACAAAAGTACAAAAATGACGAATTTTTTGCCATTCGTTTTTATTAATATTGCTTCTATTTAAACGATTTCAACGATCTAAAATGCTTAAAATGCTTATTTTACAAAACAGCACGTTTTGTGCTTTAATCTGCGTTTTAACGCGTAAAAACAGCATGTAAAAACGACGAAATTTTTATTATTCGTTTTTATTAATATTGCGGCCTGCCTGGAACGATTTCAACGATCTAAAATGCTTGAAAATGCTTATTTTGTAAAAACAGCATCGTTTTGAGCTTTAATCTGCGTTTTTGCTATGTAAACAGCATAAAAAACGACGAATTTTTTATTATTCGTTTTATTAATATTGCTTCTATTTGAAACGATTTCCCAACGATCTAAAAATGTGCTTGAAAATGCGTTTAACAATTTAGCAAAAACAGCACGTTTTGAGCTTAATCTGCGTTTTAACGCGTAAAACAGCATAAAACGACGAAATTTTTATTATTCGTTTTTATTAATATTGCGTCTATTTGAACGATTTCAACGATCTAAAATGTTTGAAAATGCTTATTTTAGCAAAACAGCACGTTTTGAGCTTTTATTCTGCGTTTTAACGCGTAAAACAGCATGTTCCGACAAAATTTCGGCTATTCGTTTTTATTTTGCATTGCGCCTGGCTCTTTGAACCGATTTCAACGATCTAAAATGCTTGAAAATGCTTTTATTTTAGCAAAACAGCATCGATTTGAGCTTTAATCTGCGTTTTAACGCGTAAAAACAGCATAAAAAAACGACGAATTTTTTATTATCTTTCGTTTTTATACTATTGTTTCTATTTGAACGATTTCAACGATCTAAAATGCCGGAAACGTTACTTAGCAAAACAGCACGTTTTGAGCTTAATCTGCGTTTTAACGCGTAAAACAGCATAAAAACGACGAAATTTTGATATTCGTTTTTATTACTATTGCGTCTATTTGAACGATTTCAACGATCTAAAATGTGCTTGAAAATGCTTATTTTAGCAAAACAGCACGTTTTGAGCTTTAATCTGCGTTTTAACGCGTAAAACAGCATAAAAAAACGACGAATTTTATTATTCGTTTTTATTAATATTGCTTCTATTTGAACGATTTCAACGATCTAAAATGCTTGAAAATGCTTATTTTAGCAAAACAGTACTGCTTTTGAGCCAATCTGCGTTTTAACGCGTAAAACAGCACAAAAAACGACGAATTTTTTATTATTCGCTTTTATTATTGCTTCTCTATGTGAACGATTTCAACGATCTGGGTACCTTTGAAAATGTTTATTTTAGCAAAAACAGCACGTTTTGAGCTTTAATCTGCGTTTTAATGCGTAAAAGCGATGTAAAACCGACGAATTTTTATTATTCGTTTTTATTATTACGTTTCTATTTGAAAGATTTCAACGATCTAAAATGCTTGAAAATGCTTTATTTTAGCAAAACAACAGCACGTTTTGAGTTTTAATCTGCGTTTTAACGCGTAAAATAAAAGTATAAAACGACGAATTTTTTATTATTCGTTTTTATTAATATTGCGCGTCTATTTGAAATCGATTTCAACGATCAAATGCTTGAAAATGTTTTATTTTAGCAAAACAGCACGTTTTGAGTTTAATCTGCGTTTTAACGAGTAAAACAGCGTAAAAACGACAAAATTTTTATTATTCGTTTTTATTAATATTGTTTATTTGAACGATTTCAAACGTCTAAAATGCTGGAAAATGCTTTATTTTAGCAAAACAAAGCTCGTTTTGAGCTTTTAATCTGCGTTTTAAAGCGTAAACAAGCATAAAAACGACGAAATTTTTATTAATCGTGTTTTTATTAATATTGTTTCTCTATTTGAACGATTTCAACGATCTAAAATGCTTGAAAATGCTTATTTTAGCAAAACAGCACGTTTTGAGCTTTAATCTGCGTTTTATCGCGTAAAACAGCATAAACATCGACGAAATTTTTATTATTCGTTTTTATTAATATTCGTGTCTATTTGAACGATTTCAACGGATCTAAAATGCTTGAAAATGCTATTTTAGCAAAACAGTATTGCCGAGCTTTTAATCTGCGTTTTAACGCGTAAAAACAGCATAAAAACGACGAATTTTTATTACCCGTTTTATTAATATTGCGCCTTACTCGAACGATTTCAACCGATCTAAAAATACTTGAAATGCTTATTTTAGCAAAACAGCACGTCTTGAGTTTCTAATCTGCGTTTTAACGCGTAAAACAGCATGTAAAAACGACGCAATTCTTTTTTATTATTCGTTTTTTATTAATATTGCTTCTATTTGAACGATTTCAACGATTCAAATGCTTGAAAATGCTTATTTTAGCTAAACAGCACGTTTTTGAGTTTTAATCTGCGTTTAACGCGTAAAACAGCATAAAAACGACGAAATTTTTTATTATTCGTTTCAGGTTATTGGTCTATTTGAACGATTTCAACGATCTAAAAATGCTTGAAAATGTTTATTTGCAAAAACAGCACGTTTTGAGTTTAATCTGCGTTTTAACGCGTAAACAGCATAAAAAAACGACGAAATTTTTATTATTCGTTTCTATTAATATTGGTGTCTATTTCCAGAACGATTTCAACGATCTAAAATGTCAAGCAGCACGTTTTTGAGCTTTAATCTGCGTTTTAACGCGTAGTGAACAGCATAAAACGACAAATTTTTTATTATTCGTTTTTATTACTATTGTTTCTCTATTTTGAACGTGATTTCAACGATTCAAAATGCTTGAAAATGCTTATTTTAGCAAAACAGCACGTTTTGAGCTTTTAATCTGTGTTTTAAAGCGTAAAACAGCATAAAACGACGAAATTTTATTATCTGTTTTTATTACTATTGCTCTTATTTGAAAGATTTCAACGATCTAAAAATAAGCTGGAAAATGCTTATTTTAGCCAAAACAGCACGTTTTGCTTTAATCTGCGTTTTGCGTAAAACAGCATAAAAACGACGAATTTTTATTATTCGTTTTATTTTTATTGCGTCTATTTGAACGATTTCAACGATCTAAAATGCTTGAAAATGCTTATTTTAGCAAACAGCACGTTTTGAGCTTTAATCTGCGTTTTAACGCGTGAAACAGCATAAAAACGAAGAATTTTTTATTGGTCGTTTTTGCCAATATTGCTTTTATTTGAACGATTTCAACGACCTAAAATGCTTGAAAATGCTTATTTTAGCAAAACAGCACGTTTTGAGCTTTAATCTGCGTTTTAACGCGTAAACAGCATAAAAACGACGAAATTTTATTATTCGTTTTTATTAATATTGCGCTCCATTTGAACGATTTCAACGATCTAAAAATGCTTTGAAAATGCTTATTATTTTAGCAAGCAAAACAGTACGTTTTCAGCTTAAATCTGCGTTTTAACGCGTAAACAGCATAAAAACGACGAATTTTTATTATTCGTTTTTATTATTGCTTCCTATTTTGAACGATTTCAACGTGATCTAAAAATGCTTGAAAATGCTTTATTTTAGCAAAACAGCACGTTTTTGAGCTTTTAATCTGCGTTTTAACGCGTAAAACAGCATAAAACACGAATTTTTATTATTCGTTTTTATTAATATTGCTTCTATTTGAACGATTTCAACGATCTAAAAATGCTGAAAATGTTTATTTTAGCAAAACAGTACGTTTTGAGCGAATCTGCGTTTTAACGCGTAAAACAGCATAAAACGACGAATTTTTGTATTATCTGTTTTATTAATATTGCACTATTTGAAACGATTTCAAACGATCTAAAATACTTCTGAAAATGCTTATTATTTTAGCAAAACAGCACGTTTGAGTTTTAATCTGCGTTTTAACGCGCGTAAAACAGCATAAAAAACGTGACGAATTTTTATTATTCGTTTTTATTAATATTGCTTCTATTTGAACGATTTCAACGATCTAAAAATGCTTGAAAATGTTATTTTAGCAAAAACAGCACGTTTTGAGTTTCTTAATCTGCGTTTTAACGCGTAAAAACAGCATAAAACGACGAAATTTTTATTATTCGTTTTGTAGTAATATTGGGTCTATTTGAATCGATTTCAACGATCTAAAAATGCTTGAAAATGCTTATTTTTGTGCGCAAAACAGCACGTTTTGAGTTTTAATCTGCGTTTTAACGCGTAAAACAGCATAAAAACGACGAAATTTCTTTTTATTATTCGTTTTTATTAATACGTCTATTTGAACGTGATTTCAACGATCTAAAATGCTTGAAAGTATTTTACCAAAAACAGCACGTTTTGAGTTTTAATCTGCGTTTTAACGCGTAAAACAAAGTATAAAAACGACGTGAATTTTTATTATTCAGTTTTTATTAATATTGCTTCTATTTGAACGATTTTAACGATCTGGGGTAAAATTCTTGAAAATGCTTATTTTAGCAAAAGAGCACGTTTTGAGTTTTAAATCTGCGTTTTAACGCGCGTAAAACAGCATAAAACGACGAATTTTTATTATTCGTAATTTTATTATTATTGCTTCTATTTGAAAGAGATTTCAACGATCTAAAAATGCTTGAAAATGCTTATTTTAAAGCAAAAACAGCACGTTTTGAGTCTTTTAATCTGCGCTTTAACGCGTAAAACAGCATCAACAAAAACGACGAATTTTATTATTCGTTTTTATTAATATTGTGTCTATTCTGAACGATTTCAACGATCTATAATGCTTGAAAATGCTTATTTTAGCAAAACAGCACGTTTTGAGTTTTAATCTGCGCGTTTTAACGCGTAAAACAGCATAAAAACGACAATTTTTATTATTCGTTTTTATTTACTGTTTCTATTTTGAACGATTTCAACGATCTTAAAATGCTTGAAAATGCTTATTTTAGCAAAACAGCACTGTTTTGAGCTTTAATCTGCGTTTAAAGCTAAAAGCCAGCATAAAAAACGACGAAATTTTTATTATTCGTTTTTATTAATAATATTGCTTCTATTTGAACGATTTCAACGATCTAAAATGCTTGAAAAATGCTTATTTTAGCAAAACAGCACGTTTTGAGCTTTAATCTGCGTTTTAACGCGTAAAACAGCATAAAAACGACGAATTCTTTTATTATTCGTTTTATTTTTATTGCGTCTTATTTGAACGGATTTCAACGATCTAAAATGCTTGAAAATGCGCTTATTTTAAAGCAAAACAGCATCGTTTTATTTTAATCTGCGTTTTAACGCGTAAAAACAGCATAAAAACGAAGAATCTTTTATTAGTCGTTTTTATTAATATTGCTTCTATTTGAACGATTTCAACGATCTAAAATGCTTGAAAATGCTTATTATTTTAGCAAAAACAGCACGTTTTGAGTTTTAATCTGCGTTTTAACGCGTAAAAACAGCATAAACGAGAAATTTTATTATTATTCGTTTTTATTAATATTGCGGCCTATTTGAACGATTTCGTCGATCTAAAATGTTTCTGCAAAATGCTTTTATTTTTAGCAAAACAGCACGTTTTGAGTTTTAATCTGCGTTTTAACGCGTAAAACAGCATAAAAACGACAAATTTTTATTATTCGTTTCTTTTTATTAATATTGCTTCTATTTGAACGATTTCAACGTGATCTAAAAATGCTTGAAAATGTTATTTTAGCAAAACAGCACGTTTTGTTTTGAATTCAGTTTTAAAGCGTAAAACAGCATAAAAACGACGAAATTTTTTATTATTCGTTTTTATTAATATTGCTTCTATTTGAAAAAGATTTCAACGATCTAAAATGCTTTGAAAATGCTTATTTTAGCCAAACAGCACGTTTTGAGCTTTAATCTGCGTTTTAACGCGTAAAATTCCAGCATAAAACGACGAATTTTTATTATTCGTTTTTATTTTTATTATGTCTATTTTGAACGATTTCAACGATCTAAAATGCTTGAAAATTCTATTTTAGCAAAACAGCACGTTTTGAGTTTTAATCTGCGTTTTAACGCGTGAAACAGCATAAAAACGAAGAATTTTTATTAGTCGTTTTATTAATATTGCTTCTATTTGAACGATTTCAACGTGACCTTAAAAATGCTTGAAAATGCTTATTTTAGCAAAACAGCATCGTTTTGAGTTTTAATCTGCGTTTTAACGCGTAAACAGCAGCATAAAAAACTACTGAAATTTTTATTATTCGTTTTATTAATATTGCGTCTATTTGAACGATTTCAACGATCTAAAATGCTTGAAAATGCTTATTTTAGCAAAACAGTACGTTTCAGTTTAAATTGCGTTTTAACGTGTAAAACAGCATAAAAACGACGAATTTTATTATTATTCGTTTTTATTAATATTGTTTCTATTTGAACGATTTCAACGATCTAAAATGTGCTTGAAAATGCTTATTTTAGCAAAACAGCATCGTTTTGAGTTTTAATCCGTTTTAACGCGTAAAATGTTAATAAAACGAATAAATTTTTATTATTATTCGTTTTTATTAATATTGCTTCTATTTGAACGATTTCCCAACGATCTAAAATGTTTTTTGAAAATGCTTATTTTAGCAAAACAGCACGTTTTGAGTTTTAATCTGCGTTTTAACGCGTAAAACAGCATAAAAACGACGAAATTTTTATTATTCGTTTTGTAGTAATATTGGTCTATTTGAACGTGTGATTTCAACGATCTGTACCGCTTGAAAATGCTTATTATTTTAGCAAAACAGCACGTTTTGAGTTTCTTTAATCTGCGTTTTTTAACAAGTGTAAAACAGCATAAAACGACGAAATTTTTATTATCTGCTTTATTAATATTGCGTCTATTTGAAACGATTTCAACGATCTAAAAATGTGCTTGAAAAATGCTTATTTTACCAAAAACAGCACGTTTCGTTTAACTGCGTTTTAACGCGTAAAACAAGCATAAAAAACGACGAATTTTATTATTCGTTTTATTAATATTGTTTCTATTTGAAACGTGATTTTAACGATCTAAATTCTTGAAAATGCTTATTTTAGCAAAGAGCACGTTTTGAGTTTTAATCTGCGTTTTAACGCGTAAAACAGCATAAAAACGACGAATTTTTATTATTCGTACTCTTATTATTATTGCTTCTATTTGAAAGATTTCAACGATCTAAAATGCTTGAAAATGCTTATTTTAGCAAAACAGCACGTTTTGAGCTTTTAATCTGCGTTTTAACGCGTAAAAACAGCATCAAAACGTGACGAATTTTTTATTATTCGTTTTTATTAATATTGGTGTCTATTTGAACGATTTCAACGATCTATAATGCTTGAAAATGCTTTATTTTAGCAAAACAGCACGTTTTGAGCTTTTAATCTGCGTTTTAACGCGTAAAACAGCATAAAACGACAATTTTTTGTATTATTCGTTTTATTAATATTGCTTCTATTTGAACGATTTCAAATGATCTAAAATGCTTGAAATGCTATTTTAGCAAAACAGCACGTTTTGAGCTTTTAATCTGCGTTTTAAAGCGTAAAACAGCATAAAAACGACGAAATTTTATTATTCGTTTTTTATTAATAATATTGCTTCTATTTGAACGATTTCAACGATCTAAAATGCTTGAAAATGCTTATTTTGTGCAAAACAGTACCGTTTTGAGCTTTAATCTGCGCGTTTTAACGCGTAAAAACAGCATAAAACGACGAATTTTTTATTATTCGTTTTTATTTTTATTGCGTCTATTTCGAACGATTTCAACGATCTAAAATGCTTGAAAATGCTATTTTAGCAAAAACAGCACGTTTTGAGTTTTAATCTGTGTTTTAACGCGTAAAACAGCATAAAACGAAGCAATTTTTATTAGTCAAGTGTTTTTATTAATATTGCTTCAATTAAACGATTTCAACGATCTAAATGCTTGAAAATGCTTTTGGTATTTTAGCAAAAACAGCACGTTTTGAGCTTTAATCTGCGTTTTAACGCGTAAAACATAAAAAACGTGTTGCGTTTTAAAGCGTAAAATAAGCATAAAAACTACGAATTTTTTATTATTCGTTTTTATTAATATTGCTTCTATTTGGAACGATTTCAACGATCTAAAATGCTTGAAAATGCTTATTTTAGCAAAACAGAAAGCACGTTTTTTGAGTTTTAATCTGCGTTTTAACGCGTAAACAGCATAAAAACGACGAAATTTTTATTATTCGTTTTATTATTATTGCGTCTATTTGAACGATTTCAACGATCTAAAATGCTTGAAAATGCTTTATTTTAGCAAAAACAGCATCGTTTTACTTCATTCTGCGTGTTTTAACGCGTAAAACAGCATAAAACGACGAAATTTTTATTATTCGTTTTTATTTTTATTGCGTCTATTTGAACGATTTCAACGATCTAAAAATGCTTGAAAATGCTTATTTTAGCAAAACAGCACGTTTTGAGCTTTTAATCTATGTTTTAACGCGTAAAACAGCATAAAAAACGACGAATTTTATATTATTCGTTTTTATTAATATTGCATCTATTTTGAACGATTTCAACGGATCTAAGTAAAATGCTTGAAAATGCTTATTTTAGCAAAACAGCATCGTTTTGAGTTTTAATCTGCGTTTTAAATCGTAAAACAGCATAAAACGACGAAATTTTTATTATTATTCGTTTTTATTACTGCCGTTTCTATTTGAACGATTTCAACGGATCTAAAATGCTTGAAAATGCGTATTTTAGCAAAACAGCACGTTTTGCTTTAATCTGCGTTTTAACGCGTAAAACAGCATAAAAACGACGAATTTTTTTATTATTCGTTTTATTAATATTGCGTCTATTTGAACGTGATTTCAACGATCTAAAATGCTTGAAAATGCTTATTCTAGCAAAAACAGCATCGCTTTGAGTTTAATCTGCGTTTCTTTAACGCGTGAAACAGCATAAAACGGACGAATTTTTATTATTCGTTTTTATTAATATTGTTTCTATTTTGAACGATTTCAACGATCTAAAATGCTTGAAAATGCTTATTTTAGCAAAACAGCACCTTTATTTTAATCTGCGTTTTAACGCGTAAAACAGCATAAAAACGACGAATTTTTTATTATTATTCGTTTTTATTATTATTGCTTCTATTTGAACGATTTCAACGATCTAAAAATGCTTGAAAATGCTATTTTTAGCAAACAGCACGTTTTGGCTTTTAATCTGCGTTTTAACGCGTAAAACAGCATAAAACGACGAATTTTTTATTATTCGCTTTATTATTGCGTCTATTTGAACGATTTCAACGATCTGCTCGCTTGGAATTGCTTTATTTAGCAAAACAAAGCACGTTTTGATCTTTTAATCTGCGTTTTAACGCGTAAAAACAGCGCTAAAAAAAAAAAAAACGACGAATTTTTTATTATTCGTTTTTATTAATATTGCGTCTATTTGAACGATTTCAACGATCCAAAATGCTTGAAAATGCTTATTTTAAAGCAAAACAGCATCGTTTTGAGTTTTATTCTGCGTTTTAACGCGTAAAACAGCATAAAAAACGACGTAAAATTTTTTATTATTCGTTTTATTACTACGCGCCCATTTGAACGATTTCAACGATCTAAAAATGCTTGAAAATGCTTATTTTAGCAAAACAGCACGTTTTGAGTTTTAATATGCAAGCGTTTTTAACGCGTAAAACAGCATAAAAAATCGACGAATTTTTATTATTCGTTTTTATTAATATATCTTCTATTTAAACGATTTCAACGATCTAAAATGCTTGAAAATGCTTATTTTGAAGCAAAAAACAGCACGTTTTGAGTTTTAATCTGCGTTTAACGCGTAAAAACAGCATAAAAACGACGAAATTTTTATTATTCGTTTTTATTAATATGGCGTCTATTTGAACGATTTCAACGATCTAAATGCCGCTTGAAAATGCTTATTTTGCGCAAAACAACGTTTTGAGCTTTAATCTGTGTTTTAACGCGTAAAACAGCATAAAAAACGACGAAATTTCTTATTATTCGTTTTATTAATATTGCGTCTATTTGAACGATTTCTTAAATGATCTAAAATGCTTGAAAAATGTTTATTTGAAGCAAAACAGCACGTTTTGAGGTTTATTCTGCGTTTTACCGCTAAGCGTAAAACAGCATAAAAACGATTTAAATTTTTATTATTCGTTTTTTATTTTTATTGCGTCTATTTTAAACGCATTTCAACGTGATCTAAAAATGCTTGAAAATGCTTATTTTAGCAAAACAGCACGATTTGAGCTTTAATCTGCGTTTTAAATCGCGTAAAACAGCATAAAAACGACGAATTTTTATTATTCGTTTTTATTAATATTGCTTCTATTTGAACGATTTCAACGACGAAAAATGCTGGAAAATGCTTATTTTAGCAAAACAGTTAATGTTTGAGTTTTAATCTGCGTTTTAACGCGTAAAACAGCATAAAACGACGAAATTTTTATTATTCGTTTTTATTAATATTGCGTCTATTCTTGAACGATTTCAAACGATCTAAAATGCTTGAAAATGCTTTATTTTCAGCAAGCAAAAACAGCACGTTTTGAGTTTTAATCCGCGTTTTAACGCGCAAAAACAAGTATAAAACGATGAATTTTTTATTATTCGTTTTTATTAATATTGCTTCTGAACGATTTCAACGATCTAAAATGCTTGAAAAATGCTTATTTTGTGCTAAAACAGCACGTTTTGAGCTTTAATCTGCGTTTAACGCGTAAAACAGCATAAAAAACGACGTGAATTTTTATTATTCGTTTTTATTACTATTGCTTCTATTTTAAACGATTTCAATGATCTTAAATGCTTGAAAATGCTTTTATTTTAGCAAAACAGCACCGTTTTGAGTTTTAATCTGCGTTTTAACGCGTAAAACAGCATAAAGACGACGATTTTTTATTATTCGTTTTATTAATAATATTGCGTCTATTTTGAACGTGATTTCAACGGTCTAAAATGCTTGAAAATGCTTTATTTTAGCAAAACAGCACGTTTTGCTTTAATCTGCGTTTTAACGCGTAAAACAGCATCAAAACGACGAATTTTTTATTATTCGTTTTTATTAATATTGCGTCTATTTTGAACGTGATTTCAACGACCTAAAATGCTTTGAAAAATGCTTATTTTAGCAAAACAGCACGTTTTGAGCTTTAATCTGCGTTTTAACGGGCAAGGTAAAACAGCATAAAAAACGACAAATTTTATTATTCGTTTTTATTACTATTGCTTCTATTTGAACGATTTCAACGATCTAAAATGCTTGAAAATGCTTATTTTGCAAAACAGCACGTTTTGAGTTTTAATCTGCGTTTTAAAGCGTAAAATAGCTTAAAAACGACGGTGAAATTTTTTATTATTCGTTTTACATTATTGCGTCTATTTTGAACGATTTCAACGATCTAAAAATGCTTGAAAAATGCTTATTTTAGCAAACAGCACGTTTTGAGCTTTAATCTGCGTTTTAACGCGTAAACAGCATAAAATGACGAATTTTTATTATTCGCTTTATTAATATTGTTTTATTTAAACGATTTCAACGATCTAAAATGCTTGAAAATGCTTATTTTAGCAAAACAAAGCACGTTTGAGCGTTAATCTGCGTTTTAACGCGCAAAACCGTTAATAAAAAAACGACGAAATTTTTATTATTCGCTTTATTAATATTGCTTCTATTTGAACGATTTCAACGATCTAAAATGCTTGAAAATGCTTTGTATTTTAAAGCAAAACAAAAGCACGTTTTGAGTTTTAATCTGCGTTTTAACGCGTAAAAACAGCATCAAAAACGACGAATTTTTATTATTCGTTTTTATTAATATTGCGTCTATTTGAACGATTTCAAATCGTGACTCCAAAATGCTTGAAAATGCTTATTTTAAAGCAAAACAGCACGTTTTGAGCTTTAATCTGCGTTTTAACGCGTAAAACAGCATAAAAACGACAAATTTTTATTATTCGTTTTTATTAATATTGCTTCTATTTGAACGATTTCAACGATCTAAAATGCTTGAAAAATGCTTATTTTAGCAAAACAGCACGTTTTGAGTTTTTAATCTGCGTTTTAAAAGCGTAAACAGCTTAAAAACGACGAAATTTTATTAATTCGTTTTTATTACTATTGCGTCTATTTGAACGATTTCCCAACGATCTAAAATGCTTTTGAAAATGCTTTATTTTAGCAAACAGCACGTTTTGAGTTTTAATTGCGTTTTAACGGCGTAAAACAGCATAAAAATGACGAATTTTTATTATTCGGTTTTTTATTAATATTGTTTCTATTTAAACGATTTCTAACGATCTAAAATGCTTGAAAATGCTTTATTTTTAGCAAAAAATGCTAATGTTTTGAGTTTTAATCTGCGTTTTAACGCGTAAAACAGCATAAAACGACGTTCTTTATTATTCGTTTTTATTAATATTGCTTCTATTTGAACGATTTCAACGGGATCTAAAATGCTTGAAAATGCTTATTTTAGCAAAACAGCACGTTTTGAGCTTTAATCTGCGCTCTAACGGCGTAAACAGCATAAAAACGACGAATTTTTTATTATCTGTTTTTATTAATATTGCGTCTATTTAACGATTTCAATCGATCTAAAATGCTTGAAAATGCTCTATTTTAGCAAAACAGCACGTTTTGAGCTTTAATCTGCGTTTTAACGCGTAAAAAGCTATTAAAAACGACGAAATTTTTATTATTCGTTTTTATTAATATTGCTCTATTTAGAACGATTTCAACGATCTAAAATGCTTGAAAATGCTTTATTTTAGCAAAACAGCACGTTTTGAGCTTTAATCTGCGTTTTAACGCGTAAACACATAAAACGACGAATTTTTATTATTCGTTTTATTAATATTGCTTCTATTTAAACGATTTCAACGATCTAAAATGCTTGAAAATGCTTATTTTAGCAAAACAGCACGTTTTGAGTTTTTAATCTGCGTTTTAACGCGTAAAACAGCATAAAACGACGAATTTTTTATTATTCGTTTTTATTAATATTGCTTCTATTTGAACGATTTCAACGATCTAAAAATGCTTTGAAAATGCTTATTTTAGCAAAACAGCACGTTTTGAGCTTTAATCGCGTTTTAACGCGTAAAACAGCATAAAAACGACGAAATTTTTATTATTGTTTTATTAATATTGCGTCTATTTGAACGATTTCAACGATCTAAAATGCTTGAAAATGCTTATTTTAGCAAAACAGCACGTTTTGAGCTTTAATCTGCGTTTTAACGCGTAAACAGCATAAAACGACGAATTTTTATTATTCGTTTTTATTAATATTGCTTCTATTTGAACGATTTCAACAATCTAAAAATGCTTGAAAATGCTTATTTTAGCAAAACAGCACGTTTTGAGCTTTTTGTATTCTCTGGGTTTTAGCGTAAAACAGCATAAAAACGACGAATTTTTATTATTCGTTTTTATTAATATTGCTTCTATTTGAACGATTTCAACGATCTAAAAAAATGCTTAAAATGCTTATTTTAGCAAAACAGCACGTTTTGAGGCGTTTTAATCTGCGTTTTAACGCGTAAAACAGCATAAAAACGTGACGAATTTTTATTATTCGTTTTTATTAATATTGCTTCTATTTGAACGATTTCAACGATCTAAAATGCTTGAAAATGCTTATTTTAGCAAAACAGCACGTTTCAGCTTCAATCTGCGTTTTAACGCGTAAAACAGCATAAAAACGACGAAATTTTTATTATTCGTTTTTATTAATATTGCGTCTATTTGAACGATTTCAACGATCTAAAATGCTTGAAAATGCTTATTTTAAAGCAAAACAACTAATGTTTTGAGGTTTAATCTGCGTTTTACCCGCGTAAAAACAGCATGTAAAAAAACGACGAATTCCTTTCTATTATTCCGTTTTTATTAATATTGTTTCTATTTGAACGATTTCAACGATCTAAAATGCTTGAAAATGCTTATTTTAGCAAAATGAAAGCACGTTTTGAGCTTTATTCTGCGTTTTAACGCGTAAAACAGCATAAAAACGACGAATTTTTATTATTCGTTTTTATTAATATTGCTTCTATTTGAACGATTAACGATCTAAAAATGCTTCTGAAAATGCTTATTTTAGCAAAAACAGCACGTTTTGAGCTTAAATCTGCGTTTTTCATGCGTAAAAACATCATAAAAGCGACGAATTTTTTATTATTCGTTTTTATTAATATTGCTTCTATTTGGAACGATTTCAAACGATCTAAAATGCTTTGAAAAATGCTTATTATTTTAACGAAACAGCACGTTTTGAGCTTTAATCTCGCGTTTTAATCCCCTCAAAACAGCAAAACCACGAATTTTTATTATCTTTCGTTTTTGGATTAATATTGTTTCTATTTGAACGATTTCAAACGATCTAAAAATGTTTGAAATGCTTATATTTTAGCAAAAACAGCATCAAGTTTTGATTTTAATCTGCGTTTTAACGCGTGCAAAATGTTATGCAAAACGACGACGAATTTTTTATTATTCGTTTTTATTAATATTGCGTCTATTTGAACGATTTCTAAACGATCTAAAAATGCTTGAAAAATGCTTTTATTTTAGCAAAAACAGCACGTTTGAGTTTTAATCTGCGTTTTAACGCGTAAAACAGCATAAAAAACGACCAATTTTTTTATTATTCGTTTTTATTAATATTGCGTGCCCATTTGAATGATTTCAACGATCTAAAAATGCTTGAAAAATGCTTATTTTCAGCAAAACAGCACGTTTTGGTTTTAATCTGCGTTTTAACGCGCAAAACAGCATAAAACGACGAAATTTTTATTATTCGTTTTGTTTAAATATTTGCTTCTATTTGAACGATTTCAACGATCTAAAATGCTTGAAAATGCTTATTTTAGCAAAACAGCACGTTTGAGCTTTTAATCTGCGTTTAACGCGTAAAACAGCATAAAAACGACGAATTTTTTTATTATTCGTTTTTATTAATATTGCGTCTATTTGAACGATTTCAACGATCTAAAATGCTTGAAAATGTTATTTTAGCAAAACAGCACGTTTTGTTTTATTCCGTTTTAACGCGTAAAATGCTAATGTAAAAACGTGACGCGTTTTTAAATTTGCGTCTAGAACGATTTCAACGACAAAATGCTTGAAAATGCTTATTTTAAAAAACAGACTTTTTGAGTTTTAATCTGCGTTTTAAGGGTAAAACAACAAAAAAAACGGCGTTTTTTTTATTATTCGTTTTTTTTAAATATTGCTTCTATTTGAACGATTTCAACGATCTAAAATGCTTAAAAATGCTTTTTTAGAAAAACAGCACGTTTTGTTTTTTTTCGCGTTTTAACGCGTAAAAACATAAAAACGACGAAATTTTTATTTTTCGTTTTATTTTTATTGCGTCTATTTTAACGATTTCAACGATCTAAAATGTGCTTGAAAATGCTTTTATTTTAGCAAAACAGCACGTTTTGAGCTTTAAATCTGCGTTTTAACGCGTAAAACAGCATAAAAAACGACGAATTTTTATTATTCGTTTTTATTAATATTGCTTCTTATTTGAACGATTTCAACGACTTAAAATGCTTGAAAATGCTTATTTTAGCAAAACAGCACGTTTTGAAAGCTTTAATCTGCGTTTTAACGCGTAAAACAGCATAAAAACGACGAAATTTTATTATTCGTTTTTATTAATATTGCGTCTATTTGAACGATTTCAACGATCTAAAATGCTTTCTGAAAATGCTTTTATTTTGCTAAAACAGCACGTTTTGAGGTTTAATCTGCGTTTTAACGCGTAAAACAGCATAAAAACGACGAATTTTTATTATTCGTTTTTGCCAATAATATTGTCATTTGAACGATTTCAACGATCTAAAATGCTTGAAAAATGCTTATTTTAGCAAAACAGCACGTTTTGAGTTTTAATCTGCGTTTTAACGCGTAAAAACAGCATAAAAACGACGAATTTTTATTATTCGTTTTATTAATATTGCTTCTATTTTCCAACGATTTCAACGATCTAAAAATGCTTGAAAATGCTTGTTTTAGCAAAAACAAAGCACGTTTTGAGCTTTAATCTGCGTTTTAATGCGTAAAACATCATAAAAGCGACGAATTTTTTATTATTCGTTTTTTATTAATATTGGTTCTATTTGAACGATTTCCAACGATCTAAAATGCTTGAAAATGCTTATTTTAACGAAACAGCACGTTTTGAGCTTAATCTGCGTTTTTAACTCGTAAAACAGCATAAAAACGACGGCGACATATTCGTTTTTATTAATATTGTTTCTATTTGAACGATTTCAACGATCTAAAATGCTTGAAATGCTTATTTTAGCAAAACAGCACGTTTTGAGCTTTAATCTGCGTTTAACGCAAACAGCATAAAAAAACGTGACGAATTTTTATTATTCGTTTTTATTAATATTGCGTCTATTTGAACGATTTCCCAACGATCTAAAATGCTTGAAAAATGCTTATTTTAGCAAAAAACAGCACGTTTTGAGCTTTAATCTGCGTTTTAACGCGTAAAACAGCATAAAAACGACGAATTTTTATTATTCGTTTTTATTACGTTTCTATTTGAACGATTTCAACAATCTAAAAAAAAAAATGCTTGAAAAATGCTTATTTTAGCAAAACAGCACGTTTTGAGCTTTATTCTGGGTTTTAAAGCGCGTAAAACAGCATAAAAAAACGTGACGAAATTCTTTATTATTCGTTTTTATTAATATTGCGTCTATTTAAGCGGGATTTCAATGATCTAAAAATGCTTCGGAAATGTTTAGTTTTAGCAAAAACAGCACGTTTTGAGTTTTCTTTAATCTGCGTTTTAACGCGTAAAAGAGCATAAAATGACAAATTTTTTATTATTCGTTTTTATTAATATTGTTTATTTGAACGATTTCAACGATCTAAAAAATGCTTGAAAATGCTTATTTTGTTAAAACAGCACGTTTTTGCTTTATTCTGCGTTTAACGCGCGTAAAACAGCATAAAAACGGCGAATTTTTATTATTCGTTTTTTATTAATATTGCTTCTATTTTGAACGATTTCCCAACGATCTAAAAATGTTTGAAAATGCTTATTTTAAAGCAAAACAGCACGTTTGAGTTTTAATCTGCGTTTTAACGCGTAAAACAGCATAAAACGACGAAATTTTTATTATTCGTTTTTTAATATTGCTTCGGTTTGAACGATTTCAACGATCTAAATGCTTGAAAATGTGCTTATTTTAGCAAAAAAATGTTGCTTGAGCTTTTAATCTGCGTTTTAACGCGTAAAAACAGCATAAAAACGACGAATTTTATTATTCGTTTTATTAATATTGCGCCATTTGAACGATTTCAACGATCTAAAATGCTTGAAAAATGCTTATTTTAGCAAAACAGCAATGTTTTGAGCTTTTATTCTGCGTTTTAACGCGCAAAACAGCAAAAACGACGAAATTTTTATTATTCGTTTTATTTTTATTGCGTCTATTTTGAACGATTTCAACGATCTGGGTGCTTGAAAATGCTTATTTTAGCAAAACAGCACGTTTTGAGCTTTAATCTGCGTTTTAACGCGTGCAAAACAGCATAAAAACGTGACGAATTTTTATTATTCGTTTTTATTAATATTGCTCAATTTGGAACGATTTCAACGATTTAAAATGCTTGAAAATGCTTATTTCAGCAAAACAGCACGATTTGAGCTTTTAATCTGCGTTTTAACGCGCAAAACAGCATAAAACGACGAAATTTTTTATTATTCGTTTTTGCCATTGCGTCTATTTGAACGATTTTAAACATCTAAAATGCTTGAAAATGCTTATTTTAAAGCAAAACAGCACGTTTTGAGTTTCTTTATTCTGCGTTTTAACGCGTAAAACAAAAGCATAAAACGACGAAATTTTATTATTCGTTTTTATTTTTATTGCGTCTATTTGAACGATTTCAACGATAAAATGCTTGAAAATGCTTATTTTGTGCAAAACAGCACGTTTTGAGCTTTTAATCTGCGTTTTAACGCGTAAAACAGCATAAAAAACGCGTGACGAATTTTTTATTATTCGTTTTTTATAAATATTGCTTCTCTATTTGAACGATTTCAACGGATCTAAAATGCTTTGAAAATACTTATTTTAGCAAAACAGCACGTTTTGAGCTTTAATCTGCGTTTTAACGGCGTAAAAACAGCATAAAAACGACGAAATTTTTATTATCTGCTTTTATTAATATTGCGTCTATTTGAACGATTTCAACGACCAAAATGCTTGAAAATGCTTATTTTAGCAAAACAGCACGTTTTGAGGTTTAATCTGCGTTTTAACGCGTAAAAAGCATAAAAAACGACGAATTTTTATTATTCGTTTTTATTAATATTGCTTCTATTTGAACGATTTCAACGATCTAAATGCTTGAAAATGCTTATTTTAAAGCAAAACAGTTAATGTTTTGAGCTTTAATCTGCGTTTTAACGCGTAAAACAGCATAAAAACGACGAATTTTTATTATTCGTTTTTTATTAATACGTTTCTATTTTAAACGATCAACGATCTAAAATGCTTGAAAATGCCATTTAGCAAAACAGCACGTTTTGAGTTTTAACTGGCGTTTCTTTCTTTTAACGCGTAAAACAGCATAAAAAAAAACGACGAATTTTTTATTATTAGTTTTTTATTGCCATTGTTTCTATTTGGAACGATTTAACGATCTAAAATGTTTGAAAATGCTTATTTTAGCAAACGCTAATGTTTTGAGTTTTATTCTGCGTTTTAACGCGTAAAAACAGCATAAAAACGACGAATTTTTTATTATTCCGTTTTATTACTTATTACTTATTTGAACGATTTCAACGATCTAAAATGCTTGAAAATGCTGGTTTTAGCAAAACAGCACGTTTTTGAGCTTTATTCTGCGTTTTAACGCGTAAAACAGCATAAAAACGACGAAATTTTTTATTATTCGTTTTTTATTAATATTATAAATTATTTGAGCGATTTCAACGATCTAAACGCTTTTAAAAATGCTTATTTTAGCAAACAGCACGTTTTGAGCTTTAATCTGCGTTTTAACGCGTAAAAGAGCATAAAATGACTTAAATTTTTTATTATTCGTTTTTATTAATATTGTTTTATTTAAACGATTTCAACGATCTAAAAATGCTTGAAAATGCCATTTTAGCAAAACAGCACGTTTTGAGCTTTAATCTGCGTTTTAACGCGTAAAACAGCATAAAACGACGAATTTTTATTATTCGTTTTTATTAATATTGCGTCTATTTGAATGATTTCAACGATCTAAAATGCTTGAAAATGCTTATTTTAGCAAAACAGCACGTTTGAGTTTAATCTGCGTTTTAACGCGTAAAACAGCATAAAAACGACAAATTTTTATTATTCGTTTTTTTAATATTGCTTCTAGTTGAACGATTTCAACGATCTAAAATGCTTGAAAATGCTTATTTTAGCAAAACAGCACGTTTTGAGCTTTTAATCTGCGTTTTAACGCGTAAAAGCATAAAACGACGAATTTTTATTATTCGTTTTTATTAATATTGCGTCTATTTGAACGATTTCAACGATCTAAAAATGCTGAAAATGCTTATTTTAGCAAAACAGCACGTTTTGAGCTTTATTCTGCGTTTTAACGCGTAAACAGCATAAAAACGACGAAATTTTATTATTCGTTTTTTATTTTTATTGCGTCTATTTGAACGATTTCAACGATCTAAAAGCTTGAAAATGCTTATTTTAGCAAAACAGCACGTTTTGAGCTTTAATCTGCGTTTTAACGCGTAAAACAGCATAAAACGACGAATTTTTATTATTCGTTTTTATTAATATTGTTTCAATTTGAACAATTTCAACGATTTAAAATGCTTGAAAATGCTTATTTTAGCAAAACAGCACGTTTTGAGCTTTAATCTGCGTTTTAACGCGTAAAACAGCATAAAACGATGAAATTTTTATTATTCGTTTTTATTAATATTGCGTCTATTTGAACGATTTCAACGATCTAAAATGCTTGAAAATGCTTATTTTAGCAAAACAGCACGTTTTGAGGTTTAATCTGCGTTTTAACGCGTAAAACAGCATAAAAACGACGAATTTTTATTATTCGTTTTTTATTAATATTGCTTCTATTTGAACGATTTCAACGATCTAAAATGCTTGAAAATGCTTATTTTAGCAAAACAGCACGTTTTGAGCTTTTAATCTGCGTTTTAACGCGTAAAACAGCATAAAAACGACGAATTTTTATTATTCGTTTTTATTAATATTGCTTCATTTGAACGATTTCAACGATCTAAAATGCTTGAAAATGCTTATTTTAGCAAAACAGCACGTTTTGAGCTTTTAATCTGCGTTTTAACGCGTAAAACAGCATAAAAACGACGAATTTTTATTATTCGGTTTTATTAATATTGCGTCTATTTGAACGATTTCAACGATCTAAAATGCTTGAAAATGCTTATTTTAGCAAAACAGCACGTTTTGAGCTTTAATCTGCGTTTTAACGCGTAAAACAGCATAAAAACGACGAATTTTTATTATTCGTTTTTTATTAATATTGCTTCTATTTGAACGTTCCGATCTAAAATGCTTGAAAAATGCTTATTTTAGAAAAACCCCGTTTTGAGCTTTTTTTCTGCTTTTTGCGAAAAAGCTAAAACGACGAAATTTTTTATTTTTTTTATTTTTATTGCTCTTTTGAACGTTTCAACGTTTAAAAAATGCTTAAAAATCTTTTTTAAAACGGTTTTGAGGCTTTTCTGCTTTTTAACGGAAAAACACATAAAACGACAATTTTTTTTATTCGTTTTTTTTAAAATTGCCTATTTGGTTTCAACGTTTAAAATGCGAAAATACTTTTTTTTGCGAAAACAGCACTTTTTGAGCTTTAATCGCGTTTTAACCGTAAAACAGCATAAAACGCAAAATTTTTATTATTCTTTTTTTAAAATTTCTCTATTTAACGATTTCAATCAAAATGCTTGAAAATGCTTATTTTTTAAACAGCACTTTTTTGAGGTTTTAATCTGCTTTTTTAACGCGTAAAACAAAAAAACGACATTTTATTTTGTTTTTATTAATATTCTTTTTTGGGAACGATTTCAACGTTAAAATGTTAAAAAATTTTTTTTTAGAAAAAACACTTTTTGAGCTTTTCTGCGTTTTAACGCGTAAAACACAAAAAAAGCGTTTTTATTATTCTTTTTTTTATTAATATTGCTTCTATTTAAAGATTTCAACGATCAAAATGCTTGAAAATGTTTTTTTAGAAAAACAGCACTTTTTGAGCTTTAATCTGCTTTTTAACGCGAAAAAACAGCATAAAACGATTTTTTATTATTTTTTTTTATTAATTTTGCTTTTGAACGTTTCACGTCAAAATGTTTTGAAAATGTTATTTTAGCAAAAAGCACTTTTTGAGTTTTTATTCGCGTTTTAAGGGTAAAAAGCATAAAAGACAATTTTTTTATTCGTTTTTTATTAATATTGCTTCTATTTAACGATTTCAACGTTTAAATGCTTAAAAATGCTTATTTTAGCAAAAACAGCACGTTTTGAGCTTTATTCTGCTTTTAACGCGTAAAAAAACAAAAAACGACGAATTTTTTTTATTCGTTTTTATTAATTTGCGTCTATTTGAGGTTTAACGATCTAAAATGCTTGAAAATCTTATTTTAGCAAAACAGCACGTTTGAGCTTTAATCTGCGTTTTAACGCGTAAAAAGCAAAAAAGACGAAATTTTTATTATTCGTTTTTTTTAAATTGCTTCTATTTAAACTTTTTCAACGATCTAAAATGTTGAAAATGCTTATTTTAGCAAAACCCCGTTTTGGGGCAATCTGCGTTTTAACGCGTAAAACAGCATAAAACGACGAATTTTTTTT